>NC_083774.1:3540694-3645694 GCF_963514075.1 Conger conger | reverse complement strand
CCCATTCTTCTCCTCTCAGATCCTCTCAAGCTCTGTCCGCTTAGATGGGGACCGTCGCTGCACAGCTGTTTTCAGGTGTTTTCAGAGATGTCCGGGCTCTGGCTGGGCCACTCAAGGACATTCTCAGACTTGTCCCGAAGCCACTCCTGCGTTATCTTGGCTGTGTGCTTTGGGTCGTTGTCCTGTTGGAAGGTAAACCCTTCGCCCCAGTCTGAGGTTGTGAGAGCTCTGGTGCAGGTTTTCATCGAGGATCTCTCTGTACTTTGCTCCGTTCATCTTTCCCTCGATCCCGACTAGTCTCCCAGTTCCTGCCGTTGAAAAACATCCCCACCGCAAGATGCTGCCACCACCATGCTTCACCGTAGAGATGGTATTGGCCAGGTGATGAGCGGTGCCTGGTTTCCTACAGACATCACTGGAATTCTCTTGGCATTCCGACCAAAGAGTTCAATCTTGGTTTCATCAGACCAGAGAATCTTGTTTCTCATGGTCTGAGAGTCCTTTAGGCGCCTTTTGGCGAACTCCGAGCGGGCTGTCATGTGACTTTTACTGAGGAGTGGCTTCCGCCTGGGCTACCATAAAGGCCTGATTGGTGGAGTGCTGCAGTGATGGATGATCTTCTGGAAAGTTCTCCTCTCTCCACAGAGGAATGCTGTGGAGCTCTGTCAGAGTGACCATTGGGTTCTTGGTCACCTCCCTAACCAAGGCCCTTCTACCCAGATTGCTCAGTTTGGCTGGGTGGCCAGCTCTCGGAAGAGTCCTGGTGGCTCCAAACGTCTTCCATTTATGGATGATGGAGGCCACTGTGCTCCTCGGGACCATCAATGCTGTAGAAATGTTGCCTGTACCCTTCCCCAGATCTGTGCCTCGACACAATCCTGTCTCGGAGGTCTACGGACTATCCCCTCGACTTCATGGCTTGGTTTTTCCTCTGACATTCACTTTCAACTGAGATCTTTTATAGACAGGTGTGTGCCTTTCCAAATCATGTCCAATCAATTTGATTTACCACAGGTGGACTCCAGTCGAGTTGTAGAAACAAGGATGTAATCACTGCTGTAATCACAAGGTGGCTCAACAAAGTACTGAGTAAAAGGAGTGAATACATATGTACGTGTGGCATTTCAGGTTTTTTTTTTAAAGATATTTTTTAGGCGTTTTTCAGCTTTATTGGACAGTATATAGGGACAGGAAGAATGGGGGCGAGAGGGAGGGAAAGACAAATTGTCAGACGGTCGGATTCGAACCGTTGACGTCGCGGCTCACAATGAGTATGCGGTCAGTGCTCTGCAGGCTGCGCCACCGAGACACCCCAGTTTTTTCTTTTTAATTAATTTGCAAAAATTTCTAAAAAAAAACTTTTTCATTTTGTCATTACTGGGTATTGTGTGTACATCGCTAAGAATCTTTTATTTTTTATTTAATCAATATTGGAATAATGCTGTAACATAAAAACATTTGGAAAAAGAGAAAGGGAGTGACTGTATATCTCAGAACCAAATCATTATCCATCTGACTTTATACTTGCTGTAAACAGGGCTGACTTCACTCATTTGGGTACACAGATCCCTCCGCTTTAATTTACAAAATCGAAGAGTCAAACTGTCCCTGAGCAAGACGCCTAACGCCTAATTGCTCCTGACGAGCTGGTCGGCGCCTTGCATGGCAGCCAATCGCCGTCGGTGTGTGAGTGTGCGTATGAATGGGTGAATGAAAAGCATCAATTGTACAGCGCTTTGGATAAAGGCGCTATATAAAATGCCAACCATTGTCATGGTTGTTCAAATACTTACTGTAATTACTGTCCAATGTGAAATATTGCCAATAGTTAAAAGGAAAGACAAGTATATATGTAACTTATTCATATATACTTATAATACCTAAACATATAACTGATGTTGTCCGCGGGTTATCGTGGTCGTGCTTGTATTTCAAACTCAAAGTAAGATTACGGTTGTGAGCGCACAGTTAGTAGAGGTGCAAGTGTGAGTCTCTTACCCATCTATCAGAGGCGTCTCCGTCATCAGCTGTACGGCTTTCTCCCTGCTGCGGTCCACAGCTGTGCAGTGTGCGAAGGCCACCACTGCCCACAGTGCCCGAAACCACCACGTCATTAATGATTCTGAAATAATAACAAATAAAATAATTATTTTTAGACCTCGTCCCTGTCGTGGTCCGGGTGCTGTTCTGCTCCTGGCTCTGTATCCCGCAGTCCTCTCCTGTGCCGACCCTCCACGCCGTCTATGGTGTTTACCACTGTGTGTCTGAACGCACTTAACCAGGGACCTTTTCGGCAATACCCCCGAGTTAATGGTTAATGTGCCATCTGTCAAAAAAATGCTATTGTCCCACTGATGAGCCCCATAAAACACTGTTCTCATAAAACAGACTCATAAAACATGTTATAAATCAGTTGTTTATTAAGAAGTCCCTCAACATGTGATCAAATGGTTACAATCCATGGTGCTGAATACAGGGTGACTGAAAATATTTAGTATACTGTATAGTATTACAGTATGTAATTTTATGTCGTTGCACTCTGGGTATGTTTGCGATTGCCTAATACGTCACTGTGGGAGATGGTGGGGGAGGATAAGAGATTAAGAAACGTGGACACATTTCTGTTCAAGGCCATGATATGCTGACGGCGGCCATGTTTTATTACCAGACTCATCGACCAGGCTGATTATAAGTGCAGTGAATTATTCCTTATATGCAGTCTATTGGTCCAGGAGTGCTGGCAAGCTTCGACCACTGCTTATCACACGCTAATTCGTGAGCCAAGAGAGTTGGAGGAAGAGTTTTTGTGCGAATCTTAAGGGCTTGTGCGTGATTGGCCAGTGCTGACTGAAACCCCTCCCATCTGTTTGATGTTGGAGCCAATTAATCACCGTCTGGGGATATTGCCACAATCAGCACTATTGTGGTCAGCTCTGCCTTGATCTCAGTACTGGAGTATTCTAGGAAAACTTGTCAGAGGGTTGAGTTGGTCACAGGTTAGAAGGTTGAGGGTGACGGTTAGTCTGCTCCGATATATGGTAAAAGTCTTCAGTTTTTTTATTTTTAGTATACGCTCACCGAGGACTTTATTAGGAACATTTTTACTTTATTACACCTACAAATGAATGCGATTATCTAATCGGCCAATCGTGTGGTGGCAGTGCAATGCATACAATCATGTCGATCAGGAGCTTGAGTTAATGTTCACATCAACCATCAGAATGGGGGGAAAAATGTGACCGTGGAATGATTGTTGGTGGCAGACAGGGTGGTTTGAGTGTCTCAGAAACTGCTGATCTCCTGGGATTTTCACACGCACTTGTCTTTAGAGTTCCAGTGAGCAGCAGTTCTGCAGACAGTTAACCTTGTTAATGAGAGGTCAGAGGAGAATGGCCAGACTGGTTAAAGCTGACAGTAATGCAAATAACCACACATTACAACAGTGGTATGCAGAAGAGTATCTCTGAACACGCAACGCATCATACCTCTAAGTGGATAGGCTACAGCAGTAGAAGTATTTAAAAAAAAGTAATAAATACCTAATAAAGTGCTCAGTGTGAATATCTCCAGTATCTTTTGCCCTGTGGTTAAGTAAATATAAAGTGTTTGGATGAACTTCAAGGAATCATCAAAACCCCCCTCCCCTAACTCTACATTAAGATGAAATGTATTGCTGTAGGAACAGGAACAGAAGAATTGATTGGGCATAGGCAAAGTCAAAACAAACAAACAGAATATCAACGTATATTGAATGACTTTTAAAATATGGTGTTTAAAAATATTTGTGAACTTTATTATTATTATTATTATTATTATTTTTTTTTTTAACTTCGTGTCAAAAAAAAATTTCTGATTGTGGCTGCAAGTAAAATGTATGTAAAGTATATCGACTTCCCTCAGTATTAACAGTTTGATTGCCTGTGAATTAATAGACTGTTCTGTTTTATGTACTTGGAGTATTATGACTGCTGATATCTCAAATTTGAATTGGCACGATACGTTTTCATCTGGTGACGGACGGCAAGCTTTCAAAGCCTCCGACATATCAAAGAGGGACAGTGTGATTACGGTGAAACCCAACACATTTAGTTTCAATAAAGCGGTACTGCAAGCAACCTGACTTATTCTACAGGCACAGGTGAAAGGGAAATATTTCTCAACTCCAGGAACTTACGCACTCGTGCTAAAAATTTACCTAACTGGTTTATTGTAAATACCCCTTTTGCAGTCTATTATGTTGTCATAATAATAAGATGTTGTCACAATATAAGGATGTTATTAAGCATTACACTTTTTTGTAAGATCGAGCTTTCTCTGCCCGTAAGCTAATATTGGCGGATCTCGGCGACGATGTTTGATCCGTCCTCCTCCTGTGCGTTCTTTGCTTCGCACTGGATCCACATCAGAGGCACGGAATCAGTTCATCAGTGAAACAAGATAAGTTCCTTATCTAAACACCAGCGTGCTCTTTCATGTCATGTTTTCCGGGTTGTACCTAAAGCTGATAGCGTGTCCCCTTGGGTGATACCGAATAGAACCTCGATAATCTTCAACTTGATGGACATTTCTCCACTTGGAAGCGGCAGTGGTTTTTTTACCGTAACTGTTATTTATGAGGTAATTAAACCCGGGATCAGACAGCTAGTCTGTGATAAGGGGAGTGCCTGTGAGGAAGTAGGGGTGAGAATATTGGGAGAGAATGAGAATGCTTCTCATTTGCTTGGACTTTATATAGAAGCTTGTTTCCGAGCGGGACAGCCAGAGGTTTAGTATAAGGGCTCCGGGTTGATGAAGTCTGGCGTTATATGAAATGCATTGTCAGCTGCATCTTTGATCTGCACGTTTCCGTAGGCGCAGTTTTCGAGTCTCTTTGCCAGGGATCATCAAATCTGGCCCTCAAGTCCAAATCCAGCTCTGGTTTTGCTTTCTTCTGAGTATTTAGCTTGAACGATTAGTGATGCTGATTGGCCAGACTGTGTTCACACCTGACTCCCAGGTAAAGGGAGGGGGGGGGACACCTGACTCCCAGGTAAAGGCAGGGTGGAAAAGCAGCAGTTCTCCAGCCCTTGAGCACCGTGATTTGATGATCCCTTCCCTGTGGTATGAGGAAGCATGGAGCTTTTCAGAAAGAAAAGATAGTTGCAGTCGCTTTCACCTACTTTGAACCAGCATTTTGACTTTAAACACACCAGGTGTCTGGATTATACTGGATAAAGCAATGCTGCTTTGGAGTTTGCTTATTATTATTAGTTACCTGAAAAGAGACAATTATCACAAGTCCACCTAATTTATTCCCAATACATTTGTGCTGAATATTCAGTCTACAACGAGAGTGCGCAATGGTAGATATTGATTCACAAAGTTCATTGCTCTTCCTGAAACCTGGCAGAATTTTAAGCACTGACTGTTGTCTGATATAAGAAGTGTCTTGACATTTGGGTTGTGATGACAGGTCCATGGGGGGGGGGGGGGGCGGCTATGTTTATGGACAATGTTCTCTGTTCTCATCAAGGGGTCTAAAAGACCTCATCACCACCACCCCCCTGTCAGGAGCAACTCAAAGAATAAAGGAGCCAGGACCAGACTTAGAGTGACATATTAACCCCCCTGTCAGTCACAGAGAGTTATGTAAGCTACCACTGTACTCCTGGCAGAGCAATAACACATGCAGCAGCCAACGCTACTGGTCACCCAGAATGCCTCTGAAGAGGGGTGTCGGATGCACAGGCACTACTGTATGCTGTTTTCAGGGAGGAGATGGGTTCTGACAGGTGGAGCCCTCTCCACCAGGTACACCAGTACAGACGGAGATTATTGCTGGACATGCACATCTGGATCAGAATAGCCTGTTGGGACAGAAATCTGTGTGAACCGAGGGTTCATTCCAATTGCTTATTTCATCCGTCCTTATTACATTACATTAATGACATTTGGCAGACGCTCTTACCCAGAGCGACATACAGTTGATTAGACTAAGCAGGAGACAATCCTCTCCTGGAGCAGGGTTGCGGGCCTTGCTCAAGGGCCCAGCGGCTGTGCAGATCTTATTGTGGCTACACCGGGATTAGAACCACCGACCTTGCGGGTCCCCGTCACATACCTTAACCACTACACTACGGGCGGCCCTATGTCCTCATCTCCTCTGTCATTGCAAGACCTGGAATTTGATCGAGGCCCCTCGTCTTTAAAGACGCTCTGAGCCATTTTGGGTGAGCAAGGGGGCTAGTGCGAGGAGGCCCCCCAAGGATGCTTCAGCGAGAATACTCGAAGGAGTCCGTCCTTCAGGGAAATCTGTTAACCAGAACCAGTGTGATGTGCAAATAATCCACCTGTCAGAACTCAACCCGTCCCAGCCTTGTTCTGGGTGCTTCTCTGGGGGTTGATCGTGATGTTCAGCTGAATAAAAATAGTACATTTTCCCCAAGTAATGGAGGTACGCTTACCTTGACTCGATGCACAAGCACACACGCGCACATACACACACACACACACACACACACACCCAAGCGTATGACTGCCCGAGTGAAGTGAAGCTGGATAGTCAATCGCACACTTTTCATTTTTTGTGCCATTCTCTGTATGCTCCAGAGACTCTGTGGAGACTTGTGTGTGAGAATCTCAGGAGATCAGCAGTTTGAGATACTCAAACCACCTTGTCTGGCGCTAAAAATCACTCCACAGTCAAAGTCACTTACAGTAGATTGCATTTCTTCCCCATTCAGATGTTTCGTCTAATAGACGAATGAACCTCTTGAGTATCTATGCAGGCTTTTATGAATTGGGTTGCTGCCACCTGATTGGCTGATTTGATGTTTGTATTAACACCCTGGTGTGCAGGTCTACCTAAAAATACCCTATACCCTATAGGTACATAAAATCGTACCCCTACCCAGAAATACATCTTTAATTAATTTGTAAAAAACATTTGTTTGGAAAGCGTACTCATTTCTACCCGAAGAGAACATTTCTGTACTTTTATAGGGTACATTTGGGAAATGTGATGCTTGAATAACAAAACTGTCCCTCCAATGTCACTTTATTCCCGAGAGTGCATGTTCAGTTCTGTTTTGAAATTATATGGTACAATTTTGACTTTTCAAAGCGACTTACAGTTGATTAGACTAAGCAGGAGACAATTCCCCCTGGAGAAATGTGGCCTTGCTAAGGGGCCCAGCAGCTGTGTTGTTGTTATCGTGGCTACACCGGGGTTCGAACCAGTCTTTTTGAACCAGGCGTTCAAAAAGAATGTCAAAGAGAGTCTGAAACTTGTTTTCCCTTCCTGCAACAAAATCTTAATCCTTATATTTAACACACCCTTATGTAATATAAAAAATACCCTTGGGAGGTATGATCGACAGTGACGAGGACGTCTGATTGGTTGACTTCCTTAACTTTACCTCACCGTACATACACCTTTGACTTTGAAATATCAATGAATCAAAAAAAAAAAAAAAGGTTTTAATCAATATAGTTTTTCATCGTAACCTTTCCTGTAGGCAGCTGTTGAGCAGAGGTTGTCACCTAGAGGTCGGGGAATGGAGGAGAGGCAGATTGTGGATAATGGAATGGGGAATGGGGAATGGATTATTGATGTGTTGATGTGGCGCGTGTGGCCATGTGAACGCTCCGTCCCGTCACGCTGTCACCCTGTGGCGTGGTTACTTAGTCTGGAGCCGTAAAGGTATGAAGCGGAAAAGTCATCTTGAAGTGGGTTTGTGCAGCCTTATGGTCCAGTCGCCCCAGTCCATTAAGTTGCAATGACAAGCCTTGGTGCTGTAACACAACTCTGAAGTTAGAAAGCAGGTAAAACACTTAAACTGCTGTTCATTTAGGGAAAGTTTACTGCATGAACTAGATGACCTTAGAATGCTAACATTAGTTTATAACTGCACTTTTTTTTTTTTTTTTTTTAGAACTGTACTGAAAATAAAAGTTTTCTTCAGAATTAGTCGTCGAACACGTATTGATTGAAAGTGGCCTCTGTTTATTAATTTCCTCTACGTGACGGCTTTATGTGAATAAATAGAACAGAAGCAGCATTTGTTTCTGCCAGAAGCAGATGGCATGGAAAAAGTGTATTCTGATCCACTGACAAGCACGTGCATAACTGGCCACATTCTCACTAACGCGGTTACAATTAGGAAGCTCATGATTACTTTCACGGTGATATTGATCAGAATCTTCATTCTGAAACTGGGGCACGTCTGTGACTTCATTTCCCGTGCGCTCAGTGCAGCTCCTAATCTCATTCCCCTGAAAGAGCGATGACCGTGTTCAAATTAAGGTTTTCAAAGACACGACAAAGTCTTCGCCAAGGTGTGTGGGTTTGTGAACAACTGCCCAAGAACAGAACACGGAGAAGGAGACATGGTGTCTCATCAGGACGATGCCTTGGTACATGAATTCAAAGATTTGTAGTAGGCCTGTCTTGTTTTCGGTAAAAGCTAAAATGTACATCTGCTTCTTACCTGGCAGGCACTGGTTGTTACATTTGCTGCTCCATTTTACAATACAAAGTCCTTTCGACTGCATGTAACGTGTAGGCTATTGTGCTATCTGCCTGCACTAATGGGAATTTCTGTTACACATACTGTATGTTTGTTAAGAATGACTATGGGTCAGGAAAAACCTGCAAATAAGTAAATTATCGGTACAGGCATTTTTCTACCTATATGCATAGCAATATGACACGAAAGGCCCTACTGTATATTGCTTGTATCAATATTTTGGCACACCCATAGTAATAAGCAATGAAGAGATAACTATGTTATTGACAATACTGTATCAGTGACATTCATAAAATAATACTGTGCATACAGGCGAGACGGGAAACAGAAGCAGTGGCTGAGAATGCGTTTGTGTACACAGCTGCCTACACGTTTTGGGTTGTAAGCTGTAGCTAAGAAACGATCAATCACAGACCGCGCACTCACGCTAAGCAAGGCGATGGCAAAAGCACATTGTCCGACCGTGTGACCGACCGAAAGCCTGAGATCCAGAGAGGTGATAATATACGTCTTTCTGTGCCTCACAACAGCGTCCTCCACGGTGAAGCGGTGATTCATGATGAACATATGACTGCGCTTGCCTTTCAGTTAAAGCTTTGTCGTCCATTTGTCATGTAATGACGTTTTAACTACGCTGCAGCTGAGAGATTGTATTTTGGCAGTTTCTCATACATTATTCCTCTTAAAATTTATATTGTCAGCTTTATAATGCAATATAAAACATTTATTCAGTGATAAGACCTGAGATAAAAGGCTACATTTTTTTAAATATGACAGTGAAAATTAGTAGCATGGCCAAATGCAAGGGACAGTTGTATCTTCCAGCTCCTCTTAATGATTTCAGTCAGAAAAAAAAGGAGGAAAGATCAAGTGAAAGAGGTGAACTGAATCCTTTCCAACAAGCACACAGGTCCCTGCCTCTCTCCCTGGTTCTCTCACTCACTCCTATAAACAGGCCTGTCCCTCTAATAGAACTCAGCTTAGTCATTATTAGTTATTATCTGAACCAAGTGGGTAAAATAATGAGTGAAATCAGCTCGTGTAGCATACGGTACAAGCAAATACCTGCAGACACCGCGGCCCTCAGGACGGGGAGTTGAGTAGCGCCGTATGAGACGTTCCTGTCCTGAAATCCCTGAGAGATTTGAGGCCTGTGTCTGAAGGGAAGCCAGGACTTTTTATAGCGCGTTGACGGGAATGTGTGCAGACAGGTGTTTAAATGTAACCGGCCCGGGTCGGGTCGGCCCGTCTCTCAGCCACCTCTGGGGGGCGAGCCTGCCCCGACGTCTGAGCACTTGGTGCCCTGTCGTCCTGAGTCCTCCATGTCCTTCACAGACAGCGCCGGAGTCTCCCCCTAACCCTGCTACGCCCTTGCACACAAACCCGTAAATTCCTCCGTGTAGATGTTCTGGACCTTGTTGAACACAAAAAAAACCTCTCTCCTTTTTTAAAAAAAATTTAACTTCACTCCTATTGGCACTTCCTCCTGGAGCTGGAGGGAGTTACGTAACCGTGTGAGATCTGGTGAAAAATAACTGTAGATTGTAGATGAATACGGTGACATCTCACATCTCACTTTCCCTGGGAAATTCGTTTTTGAACCACGGACGTGCGGTTTCTGGAGCCGGAGAGTGCTCATTTAGAACTAAAAAGACTGTTCCTGATCTGTCATTGACAGTCTGGAGAGATACCACCCCCCTGAGTGATGCAAACTTTGTCATCTGAAATGAACAAGTGGTCTTATCCCTGGGTAGGCTTTTTAGTTTTTAAAATCAACATTATTTCATTCCAAAGAATTAAATTTTGGAGTGGTGCTGGGAGCCTCCATTCCGAGCATTCTAACTACCTGATTACTAGAAGGCTTCTGCGACCTCGTGTGATGAAGGGATGATTTATTTTATTTTTTTTTAATTGTTTTTATTTGTATTCTGCTACTCGTAAGAACAACCCAGAAATGTTCAACAAGACACCTGGAAACACTTTGTGAAATGAGGTAACAGAAACAGTAACTGAAAACAAGAGATGTCCAAATGCATTATGTCTATGGCATAGAGGTGCTGGCTATATCTATTTGATTTTAAATAACTGCTTAATACATCTGGCTAGCAGTGGTTCATGTATGTAGTACCTTTGAATATCCAAGCTACTTATTTTAGCTGTGCAGCATGTCTTTATTTTGGGCAGAAATAGAATGTAGTGAATCTTTTTTTAATCTCCAAACATGGCTGGAGTGTTATGGTACATATTCCCGGCGTAGATATGCGTCTTTTTTTTATGGATGTTCCTGAAATGTGGAGCCTGTAGCTTAGTGGTGGTTCGATCCCCAGTGTAGCCACTTGAGCAAGGCCCTTAACCCTGCATTGCTCCGGGGGAGGATTGTCTCCTGCTTAGTCTAATCAACTGTACGTCGCTCTGTATAAGAGCGTCTGCCAAATGCCAATAATGTAAAAAAAAAGTTAAAATGTTAGCTGCAATTCACAAGGGTCCTTAGAATTTAACTTGAAATAATAGAATTTATTCATACATGTTCATTTTATCAAGAATGCTATCAGGTTTTTTTATTTTTATTTTATTATTATTATTATTATTATTATTATTATTATTATTATTATTATTATTCGTTTTGCTTCCAATACTTACAGCCCTGCCAATATGTTTTGCCTAGCTTTTTTAATTCAATTGTCAAAATAATTGAAAAGTGAAAAAAAAGTGAAGATATGGTTTTCAGAGATTAAGTTTATATTAGTTTTTTGTATTTGACAGCAAAAATCCTGAACTGTGAAAGAAACAGTTATCTGAAGGTCAACACTGAAATTGAAAGTGACATAAAAATTTTTGAGTTATCTTTTTGAAATTCACGATGCAACATGACCCTGGTATATTTTTCTAATTAAACGAATATCCTTGACAAAACGGTTCATAATGTTTCTGCATTCATAGCCTGGGTTTGAGGATTTAGTCGTGTCCCTTTAGATATTTTATTGCGTTTGGCCGTGAATGCTTTAAGTTTTCCCTGGCTGTTTGTGCGGCCATTGGGCTCTGTCCTTGTGCAACGTGCGGCGCTGTCTGTAAGCGCGGTGTGATGGTGGTCAGGGGCGCGTGCCGTTATGTAACTCCACCAGCTCTCTCGCCCTGGAAGGAGCACTCACATTTACAGGCAGGAGCAGGGACAGGAAAGTGCGATGAACAGGATGTCGAAAGTAATAACCATTGACAGGGATATGAATATTTCAGCTCGAACGCTATTATGCTTCCACCATGGCAATTTAAATTAAAAAAGAAAACCTTCTCGATCCTCATATTTGTCCTGTGCACAAAACCATTCCAAAAGCAGAAAGGAAAAAAAATATCATTCAAGATCATTCAATAAATAAATAAGTAAATATGTTGGTAACTCATACGCTATGTTTGGTATTGTACAGTAACAAATGTTTATTTTATAGCCTTGTATGAAGGAAGATATGTACGCAATTATATTTGCTACAGATTATGTATCCTGTAAAAGCTGAATCTATCACAAAAATAAAGTAGCAATTCAATCAGCCGTAACATTGAACTAATGTTCATGTTGTTTCAAGACTAAAGATGTTTCCAATCATTGCTTCAAATTTCATTGCATTACATTTATTTAGCTGATGCTTTAATCCAAAGTGGTTAACAGACTAGGCAGGGGCCTATTCACCCCGGAGCAAAGTGGGGTTAAGGGCCTTGCTCAAGGGTCCAAGAGCAGCACAGATCTTATTGTGGCCACACTGGGGCTTGAAGCACCAGCCTTCCAGGTCCTAGTCAAGCACCTTAGCCACTAGCGACTAGCACCTTAGCTATAGCCCACGAGGCTATCGGCTGCAATTTCAATTGCTTCAAATACATTTACATTACATTTACATTTTAGTCATTTGGCAGACATTTTTAATCCAAAGCAATTTACAAGTGCATAGGTTCTTCCACAAGTTAAAGCAACACATCCATAACTAGTAAAATACCCATGAAGTGCTGTTCTAAACATACAGTGATCATAAGTGCAATCTTTTTTTCTTTTTTTTCTTTTTTTTCTTTTTTTTTGGGCTGGACAAGAGGGATAGGGATATCAGAAAGGGGGGTCGGGGGGTCAGGAGGTAGGACTAAGGTACAGTTTGAAAAGGTGTGTTTTTAGTCTGCGGTGAAATAGGGGAGGGATTCTGCTGTCCTGACAGTGGTAGGTAAGTCTTTCCACCACTGAGGAACCAGAACGGAAAACAGGCGTGAACGTGCAGCTCGACCACCAGGTGCTCGTAGTGAGATGCCTATATAAATCCTATATACCTATATAAACCTATATAAATCCCAACATACACTGTATAGGAACATATTGCATGAGGCGATACTCAAAATGAAATGGTCTAAGTTGGTGTCATCCATTATAGAGTAAATTAAACTGCTACTGTAGCAGAAATGTATGGTGCTATTTTATAGGGGTCATGAAAAAAAGCAACAGTTAATGGTGAAAAACATTATTGATTGCGGTCATGTTATTCACAATTGGTTGCTTGTGCGCATAATTTAGGTTTCTGACCTTCAGCACCATGGGCAGTCACAGCACATGAGGCCTGGTACACTTTTGTTGGGGAAGATTGTCAATACTGGCTTTTTCAGATAAACTGGTTGAAATGTCATTTGTTTGCAAAAATTGTTGCTACACCCATCCATCCATCCATTATCTGAACCCGCTTATCCTGATCAGGGTCGCAGGGGGGCTGGAGCCTATCCCAGCATACATTGGGCGAAAGGCAGGAATACACCCTGGACAGGTCGCCAGTCCATCGCAGGGCACACGCACCATTCACTCACACACTCATGCCTACGGGCAATTTAGACTCTCCAATTGGCCTAACCTGCATGTCTTTGGACTGTGGGAGGAAACCGGAGTACCCAGAGGAAACCCACGCAGACACGGGGAGAACATGCAAACTCCGCACAGAGAGGCCCCGGCCGTTGCTACACCAAATATGTTAATTATTTTCTTGTGTGGAACAATTTTCTGAAAGCATATACAGCGCTTTGTGTTTGATTTTCTAAGTCACAAACTGCCCATTTCCAAAGTCTGTACATGCCTCATAGCCTAAATATCTTCCCCCAGTTTGAGTCTTTCTCATAAACATTTTGTGAAATGACATAGGTAATGGATCAGCAGGTAAACTGTAAGTGAAAAATCCCGAACGCGCCACGTGGAAATGCGTCTGCTCGGATCGCTGCTTAATTCGGGGACCGTGGCTCCAGAAGCTTCCCCTTGTCGTTCCCGTGTGATTCCTCAGAGCAAACGGACACACGGACGCATGCGGCGGCTCTGCACACCGCACCACTCTTGTGTCTGAATCAATAACGGAGAGACAGCTCAGGCGGACGTAGAGAGTGGGAGTGTGATCTTCTGAGACCCCCCGCTCAAGTCATTTAGGAAGGATGTCTCCAGATGTGTTTGCCAACACCTATTACAAGTGATGGCCGCCCCTCTCCCCCCCCCCCCCCCCCCGTCCCCCTGTCCCCCTGCACTCTTCCACGGCTCAGGGATAATGTGAATAAAAATATCCACGGGTAGGTGAAGGCTGGGGGCCAAAGCAGGGGGGGATTCCTGCTGTATTTGTGCCAATATCGTTTGGTCTTTATCAAGGATAGCGTCGTATCGTTCAGGATTTCGACCGCTTGTCATTCCAATATTGTCAACCAAGTATTCTTGTTTCTCATATCGGATATAAAGAGATTAATCCACTGAAACCTTTTTGTAGAAGGGAAATCTGATTACTCTGTCATAAGCAAATCCACGGCTGTTTTACTAAGTCATCTCCAGAATGCCTCAGTTTGAGGCTGGTTGTTTGTAAATGGTAAATGGTTGGCATTTATATAGCGCCTTTATCCAAAGCGCTGTACAATTGATGCTTCTCATTCACACACTCACACACTGACGCTGATTGGCTGCCATGCAAGGCACCAACCAGCTCATCAGGAGAATTTGGGGGTTAGGTGTTGCTCAGGGACATTTCGACACAGCCTGGACGGGGGATCAAACCGGCAACCCTCCCACTGCCAGACGACTGCTCTTACTGCCTGAGCCATGTGACCCCGCCAAATTTTGTAAATTGTTTAATTTACAAAAGTCTGCCAGGTCCTTGACACGAAGGTGGCTCCTCCACGTTTACCAATCATTGCAGAGAACGTGCACCAGTGTTAATATTTTGTGTGTGTGGTTGTGTCCTTCCAGTTATTTGAAAGCTCCCGCCTTCAGGAAGACATGTGTCTCATAGATGCTTCAGTCATATGCTCTTTTCAGAAGAATCTGGTGTTTTTCATAGTTTGCTGGTTGAGTGTTATTAAATGAGAGGAAGGAAAAGGTAGAGAAAAACATTGATTTTGATAGAAAAAAAATCATCTCCCAGAATGAGGTCAGCGGTCCCTGATCAAAGGCATATTCACGGCTTTCCAATTATGTTCCGAGTCCATAGTTGTGCATGCGAATTAATAACTAATTAGAACTAATGTATTGAGTTATAAGGGCCAGGTCTTAGGTACATTAATATGTGGTCTAATTCACAATGTCTAATCAGTAGGGTCGTCGTGATTATCTCTTTTGTCTGGGTGAGAGGTCGGGGATGGCTTTGGAGTGTAATGCTGTTTTGAGGTCTGCGACTGATATTACGCCGATGAAAGACATCATTGTCAGGTCGTGTTAAGCTTCCACAAGGACAATGGATCCCTCATCCATTAGTTTCTTTAGTATGCATATGGAGCTGGTACTGAAATAACTCTCCTTTCCGTGGTAAAACCAGGGGCTGTAGAAAAAAAAGAAAAGAAATACGGACCAAAGGTCACGCCACTGGTCACCCACTGGTTTTCCATGGGCTTGTGACAAGTTTTGATGGCACCGAAGTGAAATTTTTGGGCTGCTGCCATGTTGTATACATTGGAACCAGAGGCAGGCTGCAATTCGTTCACTAAACACGGGAGAGTTACAGCGACGCAAACTGTCCCTGATTCATCCACCAAGCATGACGCTTTGTCCACCTCATCTCTGTAAAGTGCCTTGAGTGTCTATAAAAGCACAATAACTTAACAGATCCGCACATTGGGGGGGCCCACTGATCACAACAACCTTTTCTTGTTGGGAAAAATAATTATTGACTTCATATTTTTACTGTATTGTTCCCATTGACTTACTGTACATTGAAAGGTGTGACTCAAACACCTATACAGGAGCCAACTGCACAGGCCAGTTCAGTGGAATTATTGGTACCCCTGACTGCACAAAAAATACTTGCTTATAATTACGGAGATGGCCATTGCAGAACAGAAATTTTGTTCTTGTTTGTCACAGAACCATTTCTGTGTGGATTTTGAGGTATGCTTGAGGTCATTGTCTTACAAGTCCGCCTACAGCCAAGTCTCAGCCTTGTGGTAGAGGCAAATCTGGTGTTAAAGAAATGATAAATTTGGAAGTAAATGAAACCATTCAAAACCAGGCATGAGTTGTAGAAATGTGATCCACATGTAAAGCTGTGTGACTTTAAGACATGGTGGATTTAAACATTAGATTATAATTGTAATGAACACAAGCAGTGATTGTGGCAGATTGTTCTGGCAGATTTTGTAATCAAATGAATTAGTTCATTAACTCCTTCATTTGTTTATTACATTACCAGGACAGGAGACAGCCGTTTTGATGTACTGGAGTAACAAACTACTTCCTATTGATCTGTTATCTTTCTGTGCAACAGATGAAAATGGCATGATACAAAATTGTACCCCGAACAAGAGCTAATCATGTTGTCTTTTTCTGAATCTTTGCTATTCGGTGCTGGATTAATATGGGGGGTTTTGATTGATCTGCGTTTTAGATTGAATCACCATAAAACCTTAAATAAGGATTTACATTACATTATTGGCATTTGACAGACGCTCTTATCCAGAGCGACGTACAGTTGATTAGACTAAGCAGGAGACAATCCTCCCCTGGAGCAATGCAGGGTTAAGGGCCTCGCTCAAGGGCCCAACGGCTGTGCGCATCCTATTGTGGCTACACCGGGATTAGAACCACCGACCTTGCGTGCCCCAGTCCTTTTCCTTAACCACTACGCTACAATTACCCACACAGCACGCCCTGAATGTTCCTCACTCCTGTGCTTGCTGTACATTTCCTGCTGTTTTGCCTTTGCGTCACACTGTCCACGATTCACATAAAATTAAGTCATGATCAGGAGCTATTTTGGTTACACAGATGTCACTCTTGTACTCACTTTATTGATCAAAACGTTTTCTAAAAAATAATTAAGAAATGGTGGGAATACAAGCTGTGACCACATACACTGCTAAAGGAGTGATTATGGGCAGTGTGCTGCTTCATAGAGGTTCATCGAGGTTATGTTTTGTTGGTCATTTGTAAAAACAGAAAACAGTTTTTATTCCCTGCAGGGCACAAAAATATATTTGAGTTTTGGCTGTTCTGCTTAAACGCCGTGGTGTGCCTGTGTGCGGGCCTTCTTTAACCCTTCAGGTGAAAATAAGCGCTCTGTGCTGAGTCAGCACCCTGCCCACACCGGCACTGCCGCTGACCGATCACACAATGCACGATACGATCGGGCTTGGCTTGTTTACAAAGGAGAAAAGTGCATTTTGTTTCAAAAATAATTTTCATTAAAGTGAAGAAAAAGAAAATGCAATGTAGATTAAATATTTGTGTTTTCAAATATGATGACGCACACACACAGGATGTACAAACTTGCCGAATTTGAAAAATCAGGTGTCTAAAATCAGCTTCAATATATTGCCCAGTATAATGCTGCCAGACAATACTGTTGGTAGGTCTTCTTTCTCCAAAATACAAAATTCAAAATACAAAATAAAATCTACAAAAAAAAATAAGCACACAATGTCCTCCTAGTATCTATTAGCTTAGTTTTGAATGAAACTTGCTTGATGACTGTAGCTTTTTAAAAAATAATTGCAATCTTAAAAAATAATAATATCATACATACCAATCACACAGTCATTGAATGCAATAAATGAGCTTTACATGACAATGTTTTATCATAATTACCCATCGGAATATGTGCTTGTCAAATCTTTATGTTTTACAATTTGTAGAGTAAAATGGTGAAACTGTTGTCTTTGACTTGAAACAAGATACAAATGTTAAGAATTCTCAGGATCATAAATAAAATAAATGCAGGTAGGGTCTCCTACAATATTAATGAGAATGACTTGGAATCAAAGCACGGAGTCAAAAGTAATGGAAACGGTTCTCATAAATATTAATGCTCCATCTGCATGCATAATAACAAGGAAGAATCTGCAGAGACATCATTGCTTGATTATGCACGGGATATGTGGGAGAAATGACATGCTTGGTGGACCTGGAGATCAGAGAGGGCAGAGTGTGACTCAAAAGTGAAGGCAAAGCTGTCTGGTCATAAGGCCGTTGTCCATGACATACTGTCCTGCCGGCTAAATTACCCGATAACAATTAGTCAGACATTGCAAATACGAGTGTGTGTGCGCGCTCACGCTGTTTAAATGTGTGCTACATTTACACAGTAAACGGTTGCCATTTATAGAGCGCCTTTATTCAAAGTGATGTACAATTGATGCTTCTCATTCACCCATTCATACTCACACTCATACACCAATACGATTGGTTGCCATGCAAGACACCAACCAGCTCATCAGGAGCATTTGGGAGTTTGGTGTGTTGCTCCGGCATACTTTGGCACACCCAGGGCGGGATCGAACTGCTTTACTGCCTGAGCCAATGTCATCCCCCACTTAACATTTTAGTCATTCAACAGACGCTTTTAATCCAAAGCAATTTACAAGTGCATAAGTTCCTGAACAAGTGCAGTAACAAACAACAATAGTCATCTTTGAGCTTTTGGGTGGCCTGTAGCGTAGTGGTTAAGGTAAATGACTGGGACACGCAAGGTCAGTGGTTCTAATCCCGGTGTAGCCACAATAAGATCCGCACAGCTGTTGGGTCCTTGAGCAAGGCCCATAACCCTGCATTGCTCCAGGGGAGGATTGTCTCCTGCTTAGTCTAATCGACTGTACGTCGCTCTGGATAAGACCGTCTGCCAAATGCCAGTAATGTAATCGTAAATGCGAGTTTTTATTGAATTTATTTTCTTTTTTCTTTTTCTTTTTTCTTACTAGTATGTTTGTGTGCGTTTGCGTGCGTGCCTTGTGCGTGCCTTGCATGCACATGCTTGGTCATTGGCAGAATAAAGAAAATAGAAACTCAGTTTCCCTCGCTGGAGGAACATGAGATGTAACGCGCTGTATTTACGGAACGTGCGAACCGAAGAGCTTTCGCGATGCACGGCCAATCAGACCGCGAGAGCGTGAAGTGGCGGCCCCCCCGTCCGCTGTGTGGAAGTAATGCGTCCGCTGGGAGCCCTGGCACGTCTGTACACAAGCCGCGTACGCACCACGGCACTGAGGTCTGAGCTCTGCCAGTTCAGCTAGAGAGGGCGATGGGTGAGAAAGAGAGGAGAGAAAGAGTGACACAGGGAAAAATGTAAAGCATGAGAAGGAGGTAAAAGAGAGGCTTCAGATGGGACTGGACAAGGGATTACAAGTGAGGACTGACTGGAGAGTAGAGAGTAGAGAGGGAGGGAGAGAGAGGGAAAGAGAGAGGGAGGGGAGAGAGGGAGAGGGACAGAGAGAAAGAGAGAGAGGGAGATGGAGTGAGAAAGAGAAAGAGAGAGAGGGAGATGGAGTGAGGGGAAGGGGGAGGGGGAGGGGGAGGGGGAGGGGGAGAGGGAGAGAGAGAGGTGAGAATGGATTGGATCACATGCCTGTGAAAAGTGAAAGGAATTGAAAGTGTTAAGAAGAGATGATGGGGGGGCGTTGGGGACTCTTGGAGTCTGAGGGAACTATTGCAAGTGTGACAAAGATGGGAGAGAGAAAGGTAGAGTAAGAGAGAGAGGGAGGGAGGGAGAAAAGGAGAGGCTGCAGCTTCAGGGGAATAGAGAGAGAGAGGAAGAAAGAGAGGGAGAGGGAGAGAGAGAATGAGAGAGAGAGAGGAAGAAAAAGGGTGAGAGAAAAAGAGAGTGTGTATGTGTAAGAGGCCAGTAGGAGCCTGACGAGCTTTACAGAAGCTAAACGCCCTACTGGAGTGGGGATGCTGACCCTCTCCCTGGTTATTGCGGTTTTTCCACTGAGGTTTTGACTGTAATGCATTGAAGGATTAGACTCTGTTTCCAGTGGATTTGGACGTTTGGTGGTGCTCACTGAGGGACACTGATGTCCACAGGACAAGCTCATGCCTCCATAACATCACCAGGACTGAAGATGGACTTCTCCCTTCTTCAATAGCATCTCGGTGAGAGCCATCTGTCTGTATTTTCACAATTGGTGGCAGGAATGTCAGGATAAAGTGCTGTCGAAAAATAATTTTGAAATCATGTTATAACTGTAAGCAGTGAATAAATAGAACAACAAAAACAAACTATCATTTTGCATTCTGCATTCTATTCACTTTTTGTGTATGTAGATAGATAGATAGATAGATAGATAGATAGATAGATAGATAGATAGATAGATAGATAGATTAGCTCTTTGTAGTATGAACTGTATCTGTGCAACATGGGCAATAGCAATGTTGTGGGAGGTGGGGAGTGTCTTTTAATTTAACCATCTAGGTTCATGAAGTAATCATATTTAATATTTTAAACTATGTCAGTGGTGTTGGTTAGGGTGCCCCTAAGAAAATGTATTGTTTTTCAAAAGGCTGAAAATGTATAAAAGGAACACATGAACAGAATTTATCTAAACAATTTTCATACATCCATTTTGCTCATTCAAACATTTTTGGATGATTCTATTGGCATCTGTTCACATATAGCATATTATGTTTACGTAATCAATGTTTCTTAAGGGTTTTCAAAGTTGTACTTGCAGTCATTCTAATGATCATGTTTCTATTTGTTTTGTTTTTATGTTGAACAATTAGCCCAGGTTTGTATTTAAATAACCAAGAGCAGAGATTGAATTTAAATTTAAATGGTGAAAAAGAGTCATAGGGTAAACCCAATTAATCATTATTACTTATAAGTTTTAGGGTTAGCCCAGTTTGCAACACTTTTTCCTGCAAGTTAATAAGACTTATTGTGGATATGTGGATTATTATTCCTTTCAATTAATATCATAATTACATGAAATTGCTCTTTCTGGTACATTTAATCAGAGTGGACTCATGACTCAGACAACATGGGAATGAGGGCAAGATCATTAGTGCCAGCCTATTTCAGTCGAGAATTATGAAGCAGTACACATACAACATGCATTAGCAAAATCACATATTGCATAGTAAGGGTTAACATTTTGAGGGGTTTAGAGATGGATAGATGCAACACGTTGGAATGAATCAGAGAGGCAGGAAGAGGGCAGCCTAGAATGAAAAACTGAAAAAAAATGATCAAAACAGAGAGAGAAAACAATCTGATTTAAAAAAAAAAAAAAAAAAAAAAAAAAAAAAAAAGCTATATTTGCACTTCCAAGAAGTGGCCACTGTGGAATGAAGTTTGGCTGCCCCTGTGTTGCGACTGGGAAACGGAGCAGCTTCCTACAGTACATCCTGGCCCAATAGAAAGGCTACCAGGGGCTCCTGGGGACTGGGTTCTGGCCCATTCATTACCCCCGTGACAGGTGCCCGATCTCAGCTGCAGCTCCCTGACGTAGCCCCGGGTATCCCCGGGTATCCTTCCTTCCCGACCCAATTCCTCATCCCGGGAAATTCAGTGCGGACGTCCCTTAAAGGAGCACCTGCCCGCCAGTCTCTGTTTATGGATCAATGTAATCAACAGGCTTCCCTATCCAGGGAGTCCCTGGCTGGTCTGAGCTCAAACATGTCTGGGTTGATAGACGGGGATATTGTCCATTTGTCCCAGTGTCATATGTTTCTCACGCAGCCCTGGGTTGCTGGCAGCGTCCCTGCTTAGCAGTGGCCACTGTTCTCACCGTTCCCCTGTGTGGGAAACCAATGCTGACAGTCAGAGCAGCCATGCACCGCCAGCAACATGCTATTCCCCCAGGACTCGGCAGAAAGACTGAAGTTTAAAGACGG
This sequence comes from Conger conger, assembly GCF_963514075.1. Classification (NCBI taxonomy): domain Eukaryota; kingdom Metazoa; phylum Chordata; class Actinopteri; order Anguilliformes; family Congridae; genus Conger; species Conger conger. Next base: position 3,624,103 of record NC_083774.1, on the reverse strand, counting down.
GCTGGAACAGAAGTTGGAGCGGCACTAGCATCTGTGATATGACGTAGATACACGAGAAGCCCGATCTTTCGAGGGCATTTCTCAAGGGGGCTGATTGGACACACCCACTGCTACACGATGACGTGAAATCGTTTTACAGGGAGTGGATGGGAAAAAAACTTCTCTGTGGAAATGCAGTATTACAATTCAAAAAATGATTACAATTTTAGAAATATTTTGGAATATGTACTTTTAGTTGTATTCGGATGGTTATGAAGAATTGATTGATTTTTACATAATACGGTATAATTTGTTTAGGCGGCACGGATGGTGCAGTGGGTAGCACTGCCGCCTCACAGCAAGGAGGTCCTGGGTTCGAATCCCCGTCGGCCGGGGCCTCTCTGTGCGGAGTTTGCATGTTCTCCCCGTGTCTGCGTGGGTTTCCTCCGGGTACTCCGGTTTCCTCCCACAGTCCAAAGACATGCACGTTAGGCTGATTGGAGAGTCTAAATTGCCCATAGGTATGAGTGTGTGAGTGAATGGTGTGTGTGCCCTGAGATAGACTGGCGACCTGTCCAGGGTGTATTCCTGCCTTTCGCCCAATGTATGCTGGGATAGGCTCCAGCCCCCCTGCGACCCTGATCAGGATAAGCGGGTTCAGATAATGGATGGATGGATGGATGGATCATTTGTTTATTTGTATGGAATGTCCCTTGTAGTGTACTGTATATGTACTGTGGAATATAGTGTTGTTCCTGAAGGGGCTCATGCCCTCTACTGGAGACAAAATGAATTACTGCTTCTTGGGAAGTTATGTGCGCATTTGCATTGATAAGAAGCCCTTATGCTACATCTTTTTTAATACAACAAGATAAGATGTTTGAGATTTGTTTAATATATTCAGCGTCTCCATCGCTATATAATACAAACATTTCATCTGGTATTAAGACGAAGCGGAAGTACCTCAATATTGCATGGCGCAATAGAAAATAATTTTGTGGAGAAAACAATCCAACAATCATATCTATCTATCATTTTCATTTTGTATTACTTTATTATGTTCCTGTATGTTGTGTCTGAAGGTTCAAAGAAAACAACAGTAAAATCTTGGAAATGTGCTTGTCTATGTTTGACTATAGGCACGCATGTTTATGGTTTGCTTGTCATATGATCCATTTGTCCAATTTCCTTCACAAGTTGCAAGTAATTCAGAAAGATCATGAAATCTAATAGAAAAAAATATATCTTTCTTGACATCTGAAGTTTGTTGCAAGAGTTGGTGTATATGCCTGGGGAAGAAAATGACTGAAAAACAAATATCATAAAAATGAAGTATTGAAAGTAATGAAAATTGTCCTTTTGGTTTTATTATTTTAGCTGCAAATCTATTTCACATTATATAAACCTCTTCTTTGTGAAAGAATGTTAAGTATGATGTGATATGTATGTGTACATTTATTTCAGCATAAACCCAGTGCGTCAACCTCCCTATTTTAGAGTTTAGTAAAGTTAAAATACAAAAGAAAAATGCAATGGTATTTCATTGTGGTTCTTCCACACCGTATTTGTAGTTTGCACCTGCGATGATGAGGACACTTCGCTGTGGTACGAGGAGTTCCTTTGGGTTTTTCCTGTAAAAGAACGCAGAATAGGCTTCTGTTCAGTTCTTTCGCCACCTTTCATCACTGTTCCTATCGTGTTCCAGCCAAGAGAATTACCTGCCAGACTGAATGTCAGAGACTGAAAAGCAGCTAACGAGAGCTGCCTCAGAACTTCATGGACGTGCACGACATGAACCGTCCCATGTAGTTCCTGTGAAAAAGTGTTGACCTCGCCGTGATACGCAAGTTGACTTCAAATACGCGGAACCCTGATCTAACTCTATTATCTCTATCTCTATTATCTATTAAACTCTATTATCAACTCTGTTATTAATTTTCCAGTCAGTTGCCAGTACCGGACAAATATTGGCCGTTATAACATTTGAACTGAATCGACGTTCTAACAGCTAATCCTTGTTTATTGAGCCTCTCGGTAGATATGATCCACAGAAACTCATACATACCGGCTCAGCCAATATTGGATCTTCATCAATATTGACAGGTTTTTATTCAAGTCGTTTGGCGAACGGTCTTGCCCAGAGCGACGAACAGGAGCGGAGAGCAACAGTGACCGGAGTGGAGAACAACAGTGTTGCTCTCACGAATACCAGCCCCTAGATATGAATACGAAATCATACATCAGGACTGACTTAACTGAGGAAGGTCTTTGACTGCGCCTTCGCTGTCATATATTACACGTTAAATCAGTTTCTGCTTTTAAATCAAATCTTAAAACCCATTTGTACAGGCTCGCCTTCCCTTTGTACTTGTATTTTTTGTACTTTTAGCCAAACATAATCAATATTCTTACGCTTTGCTTTTACTGCGTTTTGCAATCTGTCATTAAAATTTTCTTTGTTTCAGTACCTTGTTTTCATTGCTGGAAAGATGCTCTACAAATACAAAAATATGTATTATAAAATTATTTGTCTGTCCCTCTGTCCCCACAGGAGAAACCCTGCTCACCAGACTGGTCATAGGGCCTTTAGACCACCCCCCTGCTCGGCCAGGGGTCTCCAGCATGTCTGGGGTCCCGGGGAACCTGAGCAGGCCATGGGGGGCAGAGGAACGCGGGGGGGTCGCGGGCGACCTCAACATGACGGCCGCAGCTTTTTCGGGCCCTCGGGAAGGGGCGTCAGTGGTCCCGTTGGACGGGGCTTCAGTGGCCCCGTTGAGTGGACAGTCCCTGGCCCCGCTGTGCTCCTCCTGCTGCTGTGGCCTCCTGAGCCACACCCTGGCCGTCGTGTTCATGGTTAGCCTCTCCTTCGCCATCATCGCCGGGAACACGGTCACGCTCACCGTCTTCAGGCTGACGCGGCACTTCCGTACTCCGCAGGGATACCTCAAAGGTATTCACAAGCCTCTTCTTAGCCTGACCTCCTGTCACCCAGGGGAAACTGAGCTTAAGGCATTTTCTTAAAAAACACAAGTGCATTAGGTGACACAAACATGTTACAGTGAAAATATTTTCAGTATATGTTTTATTTCATTTTAATTGATGTCCATTATGTTAAGCGAAATACTGTATAGAGCTCAAGGAAAGCCAAATGTAATGTCCTCGTTTAAGGACACAGGGCCTCAGGAGGCTATACATATAATTGTCAAGTTCCAAGGACATCTAGTGTATTTGTCGAATGGCTTATATTTTTGACTCCTAGAAATTGGAATAATTGAGATATTCATAAATGTAGCATGAAGAGTATAATTATGTGATATTATGTAATGCCCAGGTGCGATAATACCTTGCTTAAGTATTGCATTTCCAAAATACATTGGATATGGTTGAATGTTGAAAAAACATGTACCGTTCCATTACATAAGTTATAGAATTTGATACTGGGGACTATGAGATGAGATGTTTGCATTATGTAAGAAGATTAAATCCCACCTGTTTTTATTTGAAACGTATTTCCTTCTATGTGTTGGTATTATATGCAGCATTTTAATCTTGAAAATATGTCTAGTTTCAGTGGAGCAGTAATCATCCTTGAACCTTCAAATCAGCCTTATTATCAGACTTATTTAGTGTGAAATGACACAGAGCTATCCACCAGCACTGCCTCCAATGTGCATGTATTAAGCTGAAATTGAAAAGCCTTAAGATATCCTTGGACAAAGATGAGCCTGGTTGAAAAAGCTCAATAATGTTACTAAACATGATTGAAAAGCAGTTATTCTGGAAGAAATGGCTATTCATAAGTATAATTGGGGCTGCGTAGTGGTTAAGGTAAATGACTGGGACACACAAGGTCGGTGGTTCTAATCCTGGTGTCGCCACAATAAGATCCGCACAGCCGTTGGGCCCTTGAGCAAGGCCCTTAACCCTGCATTGCTCCAGGGGAGGATTGTCTCCTGCTCAGTCTAATCAACTGTACATCGCTCTGGATAAGAACGTCTGCCAAATGGCAATAATGTAATGCAATGTAATAGTTAGGCTGGAGTTATCAGAAAACATTGCAATGGATTCTGAATATTACAGATTGTCCAGGGCAGAATTACTGTGTTAGATGGAACTCCCAAATATGGAACATGGACCGAAGTGTAAAGAGTTGTTCTGGTTTGGAAGCCCTGTCCACACCAAGAGCTATGAGTGACTATAACCATAACTGTCTATAGCGATAGTGGTGTGAGCACCCACACTGATGAATGACAATGTTCCATAAGTAGGCTAGGTTATCTGTCATTTTTTATGTGAGGTTCTGTAAATTAGGATGGATTTGGCTGTCAGTGTTTTATTTTGTATATCGCTCTGAAAAATGATCCCAACAATATCAATTCCGTCACTGTCGTTGAAAAAGAACTCCACCATCCAGTTCAGTCAGAATTATTATTTTTTAAACGACATATACTGCGCACGTATACAGTAGCTATCGCTATAGTTATCGCTCTCGGTGTGGATGGCCCTTTAATCAGCGCAGTCATTCTGCCGCATTTCAGGCTGCTAAGGGGACTGCCCCACCTTACATACAATCCTTGATCACTCCCTACTCCCCAGCTAGACCACTCCGGTCTGCCAGCTCTGGTCGCCTTATGGTTCCCTCACTAAGAGCACCTGGCGGTCGAGCTGCACGTTCACGCCTGTTTTCTGTTCTGGTTCCTCAGTGGTGGAATGACTTGCCCACCACTGTCAGGACAGCAGAATCCCTCCCCCTATTTCAACGCAGACTAAAAACACACCTTTTCAAACTCTACCTTAGTCCTCCCTCCTGATTTCCCCCGCCCCCCTTTCTGATATCCCTATCCCTCTTGTCTAACCCCCCCCCCAAAAAAAAAAAGATGACTATATGTTTAAAACAGCACTTCCTATGTATTTTCCTAGTTACGGAGGTGATGCTTTGACTTGTGGAAGAACCTATGCACTTGTAAGTCGCTCTGGATTTAAAGCGTCTGCTAAAATGACTAAAATGTAAATGTGTAAAACCCCCGGTTCTGTGTGCCGCAGTGTCTCTGGCGCTGGCGGACATGATGGTGGGCGTGCTCGTGGTACCGTTCTCCGTCTACACCGAAGTCTCGCTGATGCTCAGCAGCGCGCCGCCCGCCTGGTACCAGGGCGGGCCCCTGTCCTCGCCGGGCGGGCTCCGGGGCCCCTGGCAGCCCTGCCAGCTGATCGGCCCCTTGTTCGCCGGCTGCACCTTCGTCTCCATCAGCACCATCTTCCTGATGACGGTGGAGCGCAGCGTGGCCATCCTGCGGCCGCTGCACAAGGACTCGGTGGTGACGCGCCGGCGCGTGCTGCTTCTCATCGTCCTGTCCTGGGCGGGCAGCTTCCTGCTGGCGCTGGCGCCCCTGGTGCCGAGCGACGCCTTCGCCCTGGAGTACAACGGCTGCAGCCGCATGTGCAACTACGTGTCCCCGCCGGACGGGGACGGGGCCCTCCTGCTCCTCTTCCCCGCCTTCGACTTCACGCTGCTGGGCGGCACGCTGGCCGTCAACGTCCTGTCCTTCTCCTCCATCCGCCGCCACACGCGCAAACGCAAGCAGCTGTCGCAGGGCAGCGGCTTTGGCGGAGACGCGGGCGGAGGAGGAGGAGGAGGAGGAGGAGGAGGGTGGATGCACAGGCCCTCCTTCTCCGACATCAAGGCGGCCAAGACCATCGGGATCCTGACGTTCGCCTTCACCGCGTCGTTCTCGCCCATCGCCGTGTTCGTGCTGGGCAGCGTGGTGGGCCACACCTGGTGCACCTTCTCCTTCTTCGCCTTCTGGATCCTGACGGCCAGCAGCTGCTGCAACGTGGTCATCTACAGCGTGCGCGACCAGCGCTTCAGGAAGGGGGTGCTGCTTCTGTTTCAGAGGTGACCGAGCTTCAGGAAGGGGCTGCTGCTTCTGTTTCAGAGGTGAACGAGCTTCAGGAAGGGGCTGCTGCTTCTGTTTCAGAGGTGACCGAGCTTCAGGAAGGGGCTGCTGCTTCTGTTTCAGAGGTGACCGAGCTTCAGGAAGGGGCTGCTGCTTCTGTTTCAGAGGTGACCGAGCTTCGCCCTGGACCAAGGCCGCCACCTCGGCCTTCTGCTCCTTCCAGTCCCGTTCCCTGGTGTAAAAATCCGGCTGTGACCAGCCTGAAATGACCAGCTACCAGCGGGTCAAACCATGTTGAGCATGGAGCTGGTCTGAACTGGTCAACCAGCTACCAGCTGTTTCAAAACACAGCTTGAGTGGGTCAAACCATGTTGCGTATGGAGCTGGTCTCACTGGTTAACCAGCTACCAGCTGTTTCAAAACCTTGCTTGAACTGTTTCTTTCTGCAGGGCCTCGTTCAGTTTTATGCTGCTTGTGTTTGCAAGGACGTTGCTACATGGAATGGGATTTCAAGGACCAGGCGGACACAGCTCCAGTGATCGTTATGACAATGTTCAAGTGTCTTACTGTGACATTTCCATTATAATGTGACTTGCCAATTTATTTCACAGCACTTACCTTGGGCTGGTGGGCTTGTGGTAGTGGAGGACAATGGGGCCTATCACTGATGTCGATACAACTCCAAAGATATAGCCCTTTTACTGTCCCTACTGTGAATATGCGCAGACCAATCAATTACAACTTTTTCTGATGTTTATTCATTATATTTATTATTGATACTGTTTCTATATGACTTTTTCCATAAGGCTGAATAAACATTTTGAAAGCTCAGAAGATTTTGAAAATGAGGCCCAATTATTATAGTTATTGGATAGGTTTGGATTCATAATTTAATTTCTATAACTCTGGATTTACATTTCTGAGGTTGTAAGGTAACCAAAATACTGTCAAACCTTAAACTTTTAATCTTGTAAATGACAAGTAGTCATACTTTAGAATTCAATGGCTGAATATTTGATCAATGATCGTTGATTTAAGGTTATAAATAAAGCCAAATGCATTTATAAGAGTGGCACTTCTGTCAACTCCATTTCTGAGAAATGTGTTATTCTGTTCACTTCTCAAAGCTATGAACTTGGATCTTAAGCTGTGTCCTGAGTTGATACTGTATTACTGTGGTTGATATTATAGACACTGTACAGGAAAGTATCAGTATTTCTTTTAAATCTATTAAATTGATTGTGACGACAGTTATTTTAAATAAAGACCATCCAAGCGTAATCCTTTCATCTTCTCTAACGGTCTAGTAAGATGTCTACAGAAATTACTGATGTTTTTGTTATGCGTGTATTGCCAGGAACACCATCGGATGGAATGTCCCAGTGAAAATTTTTTCAGTGTGAAGGCATCTGAGTGTTCATGTGAGAATGGGTACATTTGGTTCAAAAGTGGAAGTTTTCTAGGCTATATCTGAGTAAATGTTTCTCAGCTTTGGTTTCCACCCCCCTAGATGTCACTGGATTAGGCAGTAAGAGCAGTCGTCTGGCAGTCGGAGGGTTGCCGGTTCGATCCCACCCTGGGTGTGTCAAAGTGTCCCTGTGCAAGACCCCTAACCCCAGCTAGTCGATGTTGGTGTATGAGTGTTTTGTATGAATGGGTGAATGAGAATGAGAGCATCAATTGAACAGCGCTTTGGATAAAGGCGCTATATAAATGCCAACCATTTACCATTTAGATTCCAACCTTTGCTCACTGGGATGCCTGACTATACACTAATAGAGAAGGTAGGTAGAACAGAAATATGGGGGCACTGGTGGTTGCTAATTACAGAGACAATATAGTTCCTCTAATGTCTATTCACATGGGTATGACCTGCCTGGCAGACCTGGGTCAAATATGTCATTGTTTTACGTTCCTACGCCTTTTACTGGTGACCACATGTGCATTTGTAATGCATTCTTAATGTTCTATCATACTACTGCATAGACTGTCCTGTCCTGTCCTGAGTAATTGCCATCATGTTTGTCTCATTATGTTTGTCATTATGTTATGTAAGCTAACGTAATGACAATTATTGATAGTATTGACTGTTTCATAAGTATTTATTTTTAACTATGGTCTCTAAATGTGGTCACCATTTCATAAACAACACCATGTTATATGGTGTATGTAATTTCATGGAATGTAATTTCAGCCGTTCAGAGTTGATGATGCCACTTTCAAAAAGGGATTCCCAGAGTGGATGTAGGTCTCATTGTAGAATCCATCTCGGGAGATTTCACCCCAGGTCATTCCCCAACTGTTTTTTGGTTTGTGGTTAGTGCATTGTGAAATTCATAAAATGGCTGCCAGATTGGGTACTGTGCATAGTTGATTGCGGTTCCATAAGTATTTGGTGGAGGGTCAGAAATTGGAAGAGGAAATTTCATAGGATGCCTCCAAATTTGGATTGAGATGTGGACAGGAAAACCCCAAAGATAAGTCAACATGTGGTTGAGGGCTCGAAGAAATAATGATAATACTGTGTACACTGAGAACAAAATACTCTCGAGCTAGACCACTTAAACTCTCCAACCTCAGAATGTTAGACAGACTGAGGGTTTTGTCCCTGATTTCAGGGCCCATCCAATGTGACTGTGTGCTGATCATTTTTATTTTTGTACTTATTATTATTATTTTTTTATTATTGTAATAATTATTTATATACTAATACATATTTGGTTTATTTTTCCCGCACTTACCCATTGTCTTTTCTCCATGGTTTATATCCTCTTCAATATTTTATGCACTAGAACTGCTTTTGCTATCATTTGTTCTGTTCACGTTTGATTATTATGTACCTATAAGATGAGATTCCCAATATCAGTTTTTAATAAAAAATACTGAATGGACATATCTGCTCTATACACACACATTTGTATGCAAACCCAGATACTATCTAACGGAAAAATACCCTTTTGCCCCAATTGACCAGCCAACAATGGGGGGCGGGGAGAGTCTGTGGATGAATCTATTGTGCACTCTGATATCTATGAAAGGTGTTTAAATGCAATGCAATTAATTTCCCAATTTCTATCGGGGAGCGGGTGCTGAATTCTGGGAGACTGCCAGACCTTCCGGGAGAGGTGGGACGTCTGTATTCCGCACTTCTAAAATTGGATGTTTGTTTTTGCGATTGGATGTGGTGTGTAAGCTGGTCATGAGAGTACTTTCCAAGCGCTCTCCTCGGTGCTCAGTGTGTGAAAACACACAAAATACGGGAGTGAAGGGTCGAGAAAGTAAGGGCAGGGCCCTGGCAGTTCCACACACTCACTCACACACACACACACACACACACACACAGCTATGTCCCATCAGTGATATGACTGGAACATGTCCTTGTGGATGACCCCGCCGAGTCTGGTGATTTCCCCTCGAGACACAACCTGTGATCGCCACAGACCTCGGCCTCTGTCCTGCGGATTAGGTCAGCTTGTCTCGCCTCCGACATGTCAGTGCTGTTTCATTTGGCTTGGTAAGCATTGTTTGGCTGGGTAAGCGGTTCATACGTTGTTCATGCAATTGTGTTTTGCGGTAGTACGATTAAAAAAAAAAAGTCCTTATCTTCGTTGTCTTCGCAGGTAGCAGCTGAAATTGTACTTCCCTCTAGGGTCTTTCAGCGCACTTATCCCTGGTAGGGGTATGCACTTTGCACTTTGTTGTACGTCGCCAAATGCCATTAATGTAATGTGATGAAATGTAATGTAATGTAATGAAAGCTGAGGGAAGGGCCTCTGAGTTTACATTACATTACTGGCATTTGGCAGACGCTCTTATCCAGAGCGACGTACAACAAAGTGCATACCCATAACCAGGGCGACATGCTTTTATATTCATTAATTTCAACACAGTTGTAATTTGAACGTAATTGGCAATCCATTAAAGTACACAAAAAGAAAAAAAGAATTTTTTGACCATTTTCAGATTTTGGACATAAGATTATAGTCTTATGGATTTTTTCATTTGCCACTGAACAACATTTTCCCCAATAAAAGCTTTAGAAAACGCTTGTGTGCATTTATTTCAAAACCCTTGTAATATGAACCTAATTGGCAATCCATGTAAGTACACAAAAAGAAAAAAATTTTTTTTGACCATTTTCTGATTTCAGACATAAGACTATAGTTCATGTATTTTTTTAATTGCCAATGAAAACCATTTTTCCACATAAAATAATTAAAATGCCTTTATATTTATTAATTTCAACACAGTTGTAATTTAAAAGTAATTGCGTAGCAATGTAAGTACACAAAAATAATTATTTGCCCATTTTTCAGATTTTGGACATAAGACTAGAGACTTATGTATTTTTTTATTTGCCAATGAAAAACATTTTTCCCAATAAAAGCTGTACAAAACGCTTGTGTGCATTTATTTCAACACCCTTACAGTATGAACCTAATTGGCAATCCATTTCAGTCCTCAAAAAGAAAAAAAGAATTTTTTGACCATTTTCTGATTTTGGACATAAGACTGTGGTCTTATGTATTTTTTTATTTGCCAATGAAAATCATTTTTCCCAATAAAAAATGTAGAAAACGCTTGTGTGCATTTATATCAACACAGTTGTAATTTGAACGTAATTGGCAATCCATTTAAGTCCACAAAAAGATTTTTTTTTTTTTTTTACCATTTTCTGATTTCGGACATAAGACTATAGTCTTATGTATTTTTTTATTTGCCAATGAAAAACATTTTTCCCAATAAAAACTGTAGAAAACGCTTGTGTGCATTTATTTAAACACAGTTGTTATTTGAACGTAGTTTGCAATCCATTTAAGTACTCAAAAAGAAAAAAAAATTTATTTGACCATTTTCAGATTTTGGACATAAGACTATAGTCTAATGCATTTTTTTATTTGCCAATGAAAAACATTTTTCCCAATAAAAAAATGTAGAAAACGCTTGTGTGCATTTATATCAACACCATTGTAATACGAACCTAATTGGCAATCCATTTAAGTGCACAAAAAGAAAAAACAATTTTTTTTTTTTACAGTTTTCTGATTTCGGACATAAGACTATAGTCTTATGTATTTTTTTATTTACCAATGAAAAACATTTTTCCACATAAAAACATTAAAATGCCTTTATATTCATTAATGTCAACACAGTTGTAATTTAAACGTAATTGGAAATCCATTTAAGTCCACAAAAAGAAAAAAAGAATTTTTTGACCATTTTCTGATTTCGGACATAAGACTATAGTCTTATGTATTTTTTTATTTGCCAATGAAAAACATTTTTCCAAATAAAAACTGTAGAAAACGCTTGTGTGCAATTATTTCAACACAGTTGTAATTTGAACGTAATTGGCAATCCATTTAAGTACACAAAAAGAAAAAACAATTTTTTTGACCATTTTCTGATTTTGGACATAAGACTATAGTCTTATGTATATTTTTATTTGCCAATGAAAAACATTTTTCCCAATAAAAACTGTAGAAAACGCTTGTGTGCATTTATTTCAACACCTTTATAATATGAACGTAATTTGCAATCCATTTAAGTACACAAAAAGAAAAAAGAATTTTTTTGACCATTTTCAGATTTTGGACATAAGACTATAGTCTTATGTATTTTTTATTTGCCAATGAAAAACATTTTTCCCAATAAAAACTGTAGAAAACGCTTGTGTGCATTTATTTCAACACAGTTGTAATTTGAACGTAATTGGCAATCCATTTAAGTACACAAAGAAAAGATTTTTTTTTTTTACCATTTTCAGATTTTGGACATAAGACTATAGTCTTATGTATTTTTGTATTTGCCAATGAAAAACATTTTTCCACATGAAAACATTAAAATGCCTTTATATTCATTAATGTCAACACAGTTGTTATTTGAACGTAATTGGCAATCCATTTAAGTCCACAAAAAGAAAAACGTTTTTTTGACCATTTTCAGATTTTGGACATAAGACTATAGTCTTATGTATTTTTTTATTTGCCAATGAAAAACATTTTTCTCAATAAAAGCTGTAGAAAACGCTTGTGTGCATTTATTTCAACACCTTTATAATATGAACCTAAGGCAATCCATTTAAGTACACAAAGAAAAGATTTTTTTTTTTTACCATTTTCAGATTTTGGACATAAGACTATAGTCTTATGTATTTTTTTATTTGCCAATGAAAAACATTTTTCCACATAAAAACATTAAAATGCCTTTATATTCATTAATGTCAACACAGTTGTAATTTGAACGTAATTGGCAATCCATTTAAGTCCACAAAAAGAAAAAAGTTTTTTTGACTATTTTCAGATTTTGGACATAAGACTATAGTCTTTTGTATTTTTTTATTTGTCAAGGAAAAACATTTTTCCACAAAAAAACATTAAAATGCTTTTATATTCATTTATTACAACACAGTTGTTATTTGAACGTAATTGGCAATCCATTTAAGTCCACAAAAAGAAAAAAGTTTTTTTTGACCATTTTCAGATTTTGGACATAAGACTATAGTCTTATGTATTTTTTTATTTGCCAATGAAAAACATTTTTCTCAATAAAAGCTGTAGAAAACGCTTGTGTGCATTTATTTCAACACCTTTATAATATGAACCTAAGGCAATCCATTTAAGTACACAAAAAGAAAAAACAATTTTTTTGACCATTTTCAGATTTTGGACATAAGACTATAGTCTTATGTATTTTTTTATTTGCCGATGAAAAACATTTTTCCCAATAAAAATTGTAGAAAACGCTTGTGTGCAATTATTTCAACACAGTTGTAATTTGAACGTAATTGGCAATCCATTTAAGTACACAAAAAGAAAAAACAATTTTTTTGACCATTTTCAGATTTTGGAAATAAGACTATAGTCTTAAGTATTTTTTTATTTGCAAATGAAAAACATTTTTCTCAATAAAAGCTGTAGAAAACGCTTGTGTGCATTTATTTCAACACAGTTGTAATTTGAACGTAATTGGCAATCCATTAAAGTACACAAAAAGAAAAAAATAATTTTTTGACCATTTTCAGATTTTGGACATAAGACTATAGTCTTATATATTTTTTTATTTGCCAAGGAAAAACATTTTTCCACATAAAAACATTAAAATGCCTTCATATTCATTAATGTCAACACAGTTGTAATTTGAACGTAATTGGCAATCCATTTAAGTCCACAAAAAGAAAAAACAATTTTTTGACCATTTTCTGATTTTGGACATAAGACTATAGTCTTATGTATTTTTTTATTTGCCAATGAAAAACATTTTTCCCAATAAAAACTGTAGAAAACGCTTGTGTGCAATTATTTCAACACAGTTGTAATTTGAACGTAATTGGCAATCCATTTAAGTACACAAAAAGAAAAAAGAATTTTTTTGACCATTTTCAGATTTTGGACATAAGACTATAGTCTTATGTATATTTTTATTTGCCAATGAAAAACATTTTTCCCAATAAAAACTGTAGAAAACGCTTGTGTGCATTTATTTCAACACCTTTATAATATGAACGTAATTTGCAATCCATTTAAGTACACAAAAAGAAAAAACAATTTTTTTGACCATTTTCAGATTTTGGACATAAGACTATAGTCTTATGTATTTTTTTATTTGCCAATGAAAAACATTTTTCCACATGAAAACATTAAAATGCCTTTATATTCATTTATTTCAACACAGTTGTAATTTGAACGTAATTGGCAATCCATTAAAGTACACAAAAAGTAAAAAATAATTTTTTGACCATTTTCAGATTTTGGACATAAGACTATAGTCTTATGTATTTTTTTATTTGCCAAGGAAAAACATTTTTCCACATAAAAACATTAAAATGCCTTCATATTCATTAATGTCAACACAGTTGTAATTTGAACGTAATTGGCAATCCATTTAAGTCCACAAAAAGAAAAAAACAATTTTTTGACCATTTTCTGATTTTGGACATAAGACTATAGTCTTATGTATATTTTTATTTGCCAATGAAAAACATTTTTCCCAATAAACACTGTAGAAAACGCTTGTGTGCATTTATTTCAACACAGTTGTAATTTGAACGTAATTGGCAATCCATTTAAGTACACAAAGAAAAGATTTTTTTTTTTTTTACCATTTTCAGATTTTGGACATAAGACTATAGTCTTATGTATTTTTGTATTTGCCAATGAAAAACATTTTTCCACATGAAAACATTAAAATGCCTTTATATTCATTAATGTCAACACAGTTGTTATTTGAACGTAATTGGCAATCCATTTAAGTCCACAAAAAGAAAAACGTTTTTTTGACCATTTTCAGATTTTGGACATAAGACTATAGTCTTATGTATTTTTTTATTTGCCAATGAAAAACATTTTTCTCAATAAAAGCTGTAGAAAACGCTTGTGTGCATTTATTTCAACACAGTTGTAATTTGAACGTAATTGGCAATCCATTAAAGTACACAAAAAGTAAAAAATAATTTTTTGACCATTTTCAGATTTTGGACATAAGACTATAGTCTTATGTATTTTTTTATTTGCCAAGGAAAAACATTTTTCCACATAAAAACATTAAAATGCCTTCATATTCATTAATGTCAACACAGTTGTAATTTGAACGTAATTGGCAATCCATTTAAGTCCACAAAAAGAAAAAACAATTTTTTTGACCATTTTCTGATTTTGGACATAAGACTATAGTCTTATGTATTTTTTTATTTGCCAATGAAAAACATTTTTCCCAATAAAAACTGTAGAAAACGCTTGTGTGCAATTATTTCAACACAGTTGTAATTTGAACGTAATTGGCAATCCATTTAAGTACACAAAAAGAAAAAACAATTTTTTTGACCATTTTCTGATTTTGGACATAAGACTATAGTCTTATGTATATTTTTATTTGCCAATGAAAAACATTTTTCCCAATAAAAACTGTAGAAAACGCTTGTGTGCATTTATTTCAACACCTTTATAATATGAACGTAATTTGCAATCCATTTAAGTACACAAAAAGAAAAAACAATTTTTTTGACCATTTTCAGATTTTGGACATAAGACTATAGTCTTATGTATTTTTTTATTTGCCAATGAAAAACATTTTTCCACATGAAAACATTAAAATGCCTTTATATTCATTAATGTCAACACAGTTGTTATTTGAACGTAATTGGCAATCCATTTAAGTCCACAAAAAGAAAAACGTTTTTTTTGACCATTTTCAGATTTTGGACATAAGACTATAGTCTTATGTATTTTTTTATTTGCCAATGAAAAACATTTTTCTCAATAAAAGCTGTAGAAAACGCTTGTGTGCATTTATTTCAACACCTTTATAATATGAACCTAAGGCAATCCATTTAAGTACACAAAAAGAAAAAACAATTTTTTTGACCATTTTCAGATTTTGGACATAAGACTATAGTCTTATGTATATTTTTATTTGCCAATGAAAAACATTTTTCCCAATAAACACTGTAGAAAACGCTTGTGTGCATTTATTTCAACACAGTTGTAATTTGAACGTAATTGGCAATCCATTTAAGTCCACAAAAAGAAAAACGTTTTTTTGACCATTTTCAGATTTTGGACATAAGACTATAGTCTTATGTATTTTTTTATTTGCCAATGAAAAACATTTTTCTCAATAAAAGCTGTAGAAAACGCTTGTGTGCATTTATTTCAACACAGTTGTAATTTGAACGTAATTGGCAATCCATTAAAGTACACAAAAAGTAAACAATAATTTTTTGACCATTTTCAGATTTTGGACATAAGACTATAGTCTTATGTATTTTTTTATTTGCCAAGGAAAAACATTTTTCCACATAAAAACATTAAAATGCCTTCATATTCATTAATGTCAACACAGTTGTAATTTGAACGTAATTGGCAATCCATTTAAGTCCACAAAAAGAAAAAAACAATTTTTTGACCATTTTCTGATTTTGGACATAAGACTATAGTCTTATGTATTTTTTTATTTGCCAATGAAAAACATTTTTCTCAATAAAAACTGTAGAAAACGCTTGTGTGCATTTATTTCAACACAGTTGTAATTTGAACGTAATTGGCAATCCATTAAAGTACACAAAAAGTAAAAAATAATTTTTTGACCATTTTCAGATTTTGGACATAAGACTATAGTCTTATGTATTTTTTTATTTGCCAAGGAAAAACATTTTTCCACATAAAAACATTAAAATGCCTTCATATTCATTAATGTCAACACAGTTGTAATTTGAACGTAATTGGCAATCCATTTAAGTCCACAAAAAGAAAAAAACAATTTTTTGACCATTTTCTGATTTTGGACATAAGACTATAGTCTTATGTATTTTTTTATTTGCCAATGAAAAACATTTTTCTCAATAAAAACTGTAGAAAACGCTTGTGTGCATTTATTTCAACACAGTTGTAATTTGAACGTAATTTGCAATCCATTTAAGTACACAAAAAGAAAAAATTTTTTTTTTGACAATTTTCAGATTTTGGACATAAGACTATAGTCTTATGTATTTTTTTATTTGCCAATGAAAAACATTTTTCTCAATAAAAACTGTAGAAAACGCTTGTGTGCATTTATTTCAACACAGTTGTAATTTGAACGTAATTTGCAATCCATTTAAGTACACAAAAAGAAAAAAATTTTTTTTTGACAATTTTTAGATTTTGGACATAAGACTATAGTCTTATGTATTTTTTTATTTGCCAATGAAAAACATTTTTCCCAATAAAAACTGTAGAAAACGCTTGTGTGCATTTATTTCAACACAGTTGTAATTTGAACGTAATTGGCAATCCATTTAAGTACACAAAGAAAAGATTTTTTTTTTTTTACCATTTTCAGATTTTGGACATAAGACTATAGTCTTATGTATTTTTGTATTTGCCAATGAAAAACATTTTTCCACATGAAAACATTAAAATGCCTTTATATTCATTAATGTCAACACATTGTTATTTGAACGTAATTGGCAATCCATTTAAGTCCACAAAAAGAAAAACGTTTTTTTGACCATTTTCGGATTTTGGACATAATACTATAGTCTTATGTATTTTTTTATTTGCAAATAAAAAACATTTTTCTCAATAAAAGCTGTAGAAAACGCTTGTGTGCATTTATTTCAACGCAGTTGTAATTTGAACGTAATTTGCAATCCATTTAAGTACACAAAAAGAAAAAAACAATTTTTTGACCATTTTCTGATTTTGGACATAAGACTATAGTCTTATGTATTTTTTTATTTGCCAAGGAAAAACATTTTTCCACATAAAAACATTAAAATGCCTTCATATTCATTAATGTCAACACAGTTGTAATTTGAACGTAATTGGCAATCCATTTAAGTCCACAAAAAGAAAAAAACAATTTTTTGACCATTTTCTGATTTTGGACATAAGACTATAGTCTTATGTATTTTTTTATTTGCCAATGAAAAACATTTTTCCCAATAAAAACTGTAGAAAACGCTTGTGTGCATTTATTTCAACACAGTTGTAATTTGAACGTAATTGGCAATCCATTTAAGTACACAAAGAAAAGATTTTTTTTTTTTTACCATTTTCAGATTTTGGACATAAGACTATAGTCTTATGTATTTTTGTATTTGCCAATGAAAAACATTTTTCCACATGAAAACATTAAAATGCCTTTATATTCATTAATGTCAACACAGTTGTTATTTGAACGTAATTGGCAATCCATTTAAGTCCACAAAAAGAAAAACGTTTTTTTGACCATTTTCAGATTTTGGACATAAGACTATAGTCTTATGTATTTTTTTATTTGCCAATGAAAAACATTTTTCTCAATAAAAGCTGTAGAAAACGCTTGTGTGCATTTATTTCAACACCTTTATAATATGAACCTAAGGCAATCCATTTAAGTACACAAAAAGAAAAAACAATTTTTTTGACCATTTTCTGATTTTGGACATAAGACTATAGTCTTATGTATATTTTTATTTGCCAATGAAAAACATTTATCTCAATAAAAGCTGTAGAAAACGCTTGTGTGCATTTATTTCAACACCTTTATAATATGAACCTAAGGCAATCCATTTAAGTACACAAAGAAAATATTATTTTTTTTTTACCATTTTCAGATTTTGGACATAAGACTATAGTCTTATGTATTTTTTTATTTGCCAATGAAAAACATTTTTCTCAGTAAAAGCTGTAGAAAACGCTTGTGTGCATTTATTTCAACACCTTTATAATATGAACCTAAGGCAATCCATTTAAGTACACAAAGAAAAGATTTTTTTTTTTTTACCATTTTCAGATTTTGGACATAAGACTATAGTCTTATGTATTTTTTTATTTGCCAAGGAAAAACATTTTTCCACATAAAAACATTAAAATGCCTTCATATTCATTAATGTCAACACAGTTGTAATTTGAACGTAATTGGCAATCCATTTAAGTCCACAAAAAGAAAAAAACAATTTTTTGACCATTTTCTGATTTTGGACATAAGACTATAGTCTTATGTATTTTTTTATTTGCCAATGAAAAATATTTTTCTCAATAAAAACTGTAGAAAACGCTTGTGTGCATTTATTTCAACACAGTTGTAATTTGAACGTAATTTGCAATCCATTTAAGTACACAAAAAGAAAAAAAATTTTTTTTGACAATTTTCAGATTTTGGACATAAGACTATAGTCTTATGTATTTTTTTATTTGCCAATGAAAAACATTTTTCCCAAAAAAAACTGTAGAAAACGCTTGTGTGCATTTATTTCAACACAGTTGTAATTTGAACGTAATTGGCAATCCATTTAAGTACACAAAGAAAAGATTTTTTTTTTTTGACCATTTTCAGATTTTGGACATAAGACTATAGTCTTATGTATATTTGTATTTGCCAATGAAAAACATTTTTCCACATGAAAACATTAAAATGCCTTTATATTCATTAATGTCAACACAGTTGTTATTTGAACGTAATTGGCAATCCATTTAAGTCCACAAAAAGAAAAACGTTTTTTTGACCATTTTCAGATTTTGGACATAAGACTATAGTCTTATGTATATTTTTATTTGCCGATGAAAAACATTTTTCCCAATAAAAACTGTAGAAAACGCTTGTGTGCAATTATTTCAACACAGTTGTAATTTGAACGTAATTGGCAATCCATTTAAGTACACAAAAAGAAAAAACAATTTTTTTGACCATTTTCTGATTTTGGACATAAGACTATAGTCTTATGTATATTTTCATTTGCCAATGAAAAACATTTATCTCAATAAAAGCTGTAGAAAACGCTTGTGTGCATTTATTTCAACACCTTTATAATATGAACCTAAGGCAATCCATTTAAGTACACAAAGAAAATATTCTTTTTTTTTTACCATTTTCAGATTTTGGACATAAGACTATAGTCTTATGTATTTTTTTATTTGCCAATGAAAAACATTTTTCTCAGTAAAAGCTGTAGAAAACGCTTGTGTGCATTTATTTCAACACCTTTATAATATGAACCTAAGGCAATCCATTTAAGTACACAAAGAAAAGATTTTTTTTTTTTTACCATTTTCAGATTTTGGACATAAGACTATAGTCTTATGTATTTTTTTATTTGCCAATGAAAAACATTTTTCTCAGTAAAAGCTGTAGAAAACGCTTGTGTGCATTTATTTCAACACCCTTACAGTATGAACCTAAGGCAATCCATTTAAGTACACAAAGAAAATATTTTTTTTTTTTTACCATTTTCAGATTTTGGACATAAGACTATAGTCTTATGTATTTTTTTATTTGCCAATGAAAAACATTTTTCTCAGTAAAAGCTGTAGAAAACGCTTGTGTGCATTTATTTCAACACCTTTATAATATGAACCTAAGGCAATCCATTTAAGTACACAAAAAGAAAAAACAATTTTTTTGACCATTTTCACATTTTTGACATAAGACTATAGTCTTATGTATTTTTTTATTTGCCAATGAAAAACATTTTTCTCAGTAAAAGCTGTCGAAAACGCTTGTGTGCATTTATTTCAACACCTTTATAATATGAACCTAAGGCAATCCATTTAAGTACACAAAGAAAAGATTTTTTTTTTTTTACCATTTTCAGATTTTGGACATAAGACTATAGTCTTATGTATTTTTTTATTTGCCAATGAAAAATATTTTTCTCAGTAAAAGCTGTAGAAAACGCTTGTGTGCATTTATTTCAACACCTTTATAATATGAACCTAAGGCAATCCATTTAAGTCCACAAAAAGAAAAACGTTTTTTTGACCATTTTCAGATTTTGGACATAAGACTATAGTCTTATGTATTTTTTTATTTGCCGATGAAAAACATTTTTCCCAATAAAAACTGTAGAAAACGCTTGTGTGCAATTATTTCAACACAGTTGTAATTTGAACGTAATTGGCAATCCATTTAAGTACACAAAAAGAAAAAACAATTTTTTTGACCATTTTCTGATTTTGGACATAAGACTATAGTCTTATGTATTTTTTTATTTGCCAATGAAAAACATTTATCTCAATAAAAGCTGTAGAAAACGCTTGTGTGCATTTATTTCAACACCTTTATAATATGAACCTAAGGCAATCCATTTAAGTACACAAAGAAAAGATTTTTTTTTTTTTACCATTTTCAGATTTTGGACATAAGACTATAGTCTTATGTATTTTTGTATTTGCCAATGAAAAACATTTTTCCACATGAAAACATTAAAATGCCTTTATATTCATTAATGTCAACACAGTTGTTATTTGAACGTAATTGGCAATCCATTTAAGTCCACAAAAAGAAAAACGTTTTTTTGACCATTTTCAGATTTTGGACATAAGACTATAGTCTTATGTATTTTTTTATTTGCCAAGGAAAAACATTTTTCCACATAAAAACATTAAAATGCCTTCATATTCATTAATGTCAACACAGTTGTAATTTGAACGTAATTGGCAATCCATTTAAGTCCACAAAAAGAAAAAAACAATTTTTTGACCATTTTCTGATTTTGGACATAAGACTATAGTCTTATGTATTTTTTTATTTGCCAATGAAAAACATTTTTCCCAATAAAAACTGTAGAAAACGCTTGTGTGCATTTATTTCAACACAGTTGTAATTTGAACGTAATTGGCAATCCATTTAAGTACACAAAGAAAAGATTTTTTTTTTTTTACCATTTTCAGATTTTGGACATAAGACTATAGTCTTATGTATTTTTGTATTTGCCAATGAAAAACATTTTTCCACATGAAAACATTAAAATGCCTTTATATTCATTAATGTCAACACAGTTGTTATTTGAACGTAATTGGCAATCCATTTAAGTCCACAAAAAGAAAAACGTTTTTTTGACCATTTTCAGATTTTGGACATAAGACTATAGTCTTATGTATTTTTTTATTTGCCAATGAAAAACATTTTTCTCAATAAAAGCTGTAGAAAACGCTTGTGTGCATTTATTTCAACACCTTTATAATATGAACCTAAGGCAATCCATTTAAGTACACAAAAAGAAAAAACAATTTTTTTGACCATTTTCTGATTTTGGACATAAGACTATAGTCTTATGTATATTTTTATTTGCCAATGAAAAACATTTATCTCAATAAAAGCTGTAGAAAACGCTTGTGTGCATTTATTTCAACACCTTTATAATATGAACCTAAGGCAATCCATTTAAGTACACAAAGAAAATATTATTTTTTTTTTACCATTTTCAGATTTTGGACATAAGACTATAGTCTTATGTATTTTTTTATTTGCCAATGAAAAACATTTTTCTCAGTAAAAGCTGTAGAAAACGCTTGTGTGCATTTATTTCAACACCTTTATAATATGAACCTAAGGCAATCCATTTAAGTACACAAAGAAAAGATTTTTTTTTTTTTACCATTTTCAGATTTTGGACATAAGACTATAGTCTTATGTATTTTTTTATTTGCCAAGGAAAAACATTTTTCCACATAAAAACATTAAAATGCCTTCATATTCATTAATGTCAACACAGTTGTAATTTGAACGTAATTGGCAATCCATTTAAGTCCACAAAAAGAAAAAAACAATTTTTTGACCATTTTCTGATTTTGGACATAAGACTATAGTCTTATGTATTTTTTTATTTGCCAATGAAAAATATTTTTCTCAATAAAAACTGTAGAAAACGCTTGTGTGCATTTATTTCAACACAGTTGTAATTTGAACGTAATTTGCAATCCATTTAAGTACACAAAAAGAAAAAAAAATTTTTTTGACAATTTTCAGATTTTGGACATAAGACTATAGTCTTATGTATTTTTTTATTTGCCAATGAAAAACATTTTTCCCAAAAAAAACTGTAGAAAACGCTTGTGTGCATTTATTTCAACACAGTTGTAATTTGAACGTAATTGGCAATCCATTTAAGTACACAAAGAAAAGATTTTTTTTTTTTGACCATTTTCAGATTTTGGACATAAGACTATAGTCTTATGTATATTTGTATTTGCCAATGAAAAACATTTTTCCACATGAAAACATTAAAATGCCTTTATATTCATTAATGTCAACACAGTTGTTATTTGAACGTAATTGGCAATCCATTTAAGTCCACAAAAAGAAAAACGTTTTTTTGACCATTTTCAGATTTTGGACATAAGACTATAGTCTTATGTATATTTTTATTTGCCGATGAAAAACATTTTTCCCAATAAAAACTGTAGAAAACGCTTGTGTGCAATTATTTCAACACAGTTGTAATTTGAACGTAATTGGCAATCCATTTAAGTACACAAAAAGAAAAAACAATTTTTTTGACCATTTTCTGATTTTGGACATAAGACTATAGTCTTATGTATATTTTCATTTGCCAATGAAAAACATTTATCTCAATAAAAGCTGTAGAAAACGCTTGTGTGCATTTATTTCAACACCTTTATAATATGAACCTAAGGCAATCCATTTAAGTACACAAAGAAAATATTCTTTTTTTTTTACCATTTTCAGATTTTGGACATAAGACTATAGTCTTATGTATTTTTTTATTTGCCAATGAAAAACATTTTTCTCAGTAAAAGCTGTAGAAAACGCTTGTGTGCATTTATTTCAACACCTTTATAATATGAACCTAAGGCAATCCATTTAAGTACACAAAGAAAAGATTTTTTTTTTTTTACCATTTTCAGATTTTGGACATAAGACTATAGTCTTATGTATTTTTTTATTTGCCAATGAAAAACATTTTTCTCAGTAAAAGCTGTAGAAAACGCTTGTGTGCATTTATTTCAACACCCTTACAGTATGAACCTAAGGCAATCCATTTAAGTACACAAAGAAAATATTTTTTTTTTTTTACCATTTTCAGATTTTGGACATAAGACTATAGTCTTATGTATTTTTTTATTTGCCAATGAAAAACATTTTTCTCAGTAAAAGCTGTAGAAAACGCTTGTGTGCATTTATTTCAACACCTTTATAATATGAACCTAAGGCAATCCATTTAAGTACACAAAAAGAAAAAACAATTTTTTTGACCATTTTCACATTTTTGACATAAGACTATAGTCTTATGTATTTTTTTATTTGCCAATGAAAAACATTTTTCTCAGTAAAAGCTGTCGAAAACGCTTGTGTGCATTTATTTCAACACCTTTATAATATGAACCTAAGGCAATCCATTTAAGTACACAAAGAAAAGATTTTTTTTTTTTTACCATTTTCAGATTTTGGACATAAGACTATAGTCTTATGTATTTTTTTATTTGCCAATGAAAAATATTTTTCTCAGTAAAAGCTGTAGAAAACGCTTGTGTGCATTTATTTCAACACCTTTATAATATGAACCTAAGGCAATCCATTTAAGTCCACAAAAAGAAAAACGTTTTTTTGACCATTTTCAGATTTTGGACATAAGACTATAGTCTTATGTATTTTTTTATTTGCCGATGAAAAACATTTTTCCCAATAAAAACTGTAGAAAACGCTTGTGTGCAATTATTTCAACACAGTTGTAATTTGAACGTAATTGGCAATCCATTTAAGTACACAAAAAGAAAAAACAATTTTTTTGACCATTTTCTGATTTTGGACATAAGACTATAGTCTTATGTATTTTTTTATTTGCCAATGAAAAACATTTATCTCAATAAAAGCTGTAGAAAACGCTTGTGTGCATTTATTTCAACACCTTTATAATATGAACCTAAGGCAATCCATTTAAGTACACAAAGAAAAGATTTTTTTTTTTTTACCATTTTCAGATTTTGGACATAAGACTATAGTCTTATGTATTTTTGTATTTGCCAATGAAAAACATTTTTCCACATGAAAACATTAAAATGCCTTTATATTCATTAATGTCAACACAGTTGTTATTTGAACGTAATTGGCAATCCATTTAAGTCCACAAAAAGAAAAACGTTTTTTTGACCATTTTCAGATTTTGGACATAAGACTATAGTCTTATGTATTTTTTTATTTGCCAATGAAAAACATTTTTCTCAATAAAAGCTGTAGAAAACGCTTGTGTGCATTTATTTCAACACCTTTATAATATGAACCTAAGGCAATCCATTTAAGTACACAAAGAAAAGATTTTTTTTTTTTACCATTTTCAGATTTTGGACATAAGACTATAGTCTTATGTATTTTTTTATTTGCCAATGAAAAACATTTTTCCACATAAAAAAATTAAAATGCCTTTATATTCATTAATGTCAACACAGTTGTAATTTGAACGTAATTGGCAATCCATTTAAGTCCACAAAAAGAAAAAAGTTTTTTTGACTATTTTCAGATTTTGGACATAAGACTATAGTCTTTTGTATTTTTTTATTTGTCAAGGAAAAACATTTTTCCACATAAAAACATTAAAATGCTTTTATATTCATTTATTACAACACAGTTGTTATTTGAACGTAATTGGCAATCCATTTAAGTCCACAAAAAGAAAAAAGTTTTTTTTGACCATTTTCAGATTTTGGACATAAGACTATAGTCTTATGTATTTTTTTATTTGCCAATGAAAAAAATTTTTCTCAGTAAAAGCTGTAGAAAACGCTTGTGTGCATTTATTTCAACACCTTTATAATATGAACCTAAGGCAATCCATTTAAGTACACAAAAAGAAAAAACAATTTTTTTGACCATTTTCAGATTTTGGACATAAGACTATAGTCTTATGTATTTTTTTATTTGCCGATGAAAAACATTTTTCCCAATAAAAACTGTAGAAAACGCTTGTGTGCAATTATTTCAACACAGTTGTAATTTGAACGTAATTGGCAATCCATTTAAGTACACAAAAAGAAAAAACAATTTTTTTGACCATTTTCTGATTTTGGACATAAGACTATAGTCTTATGTATTTTTTTATTTGCCAATGAAAAACATTTTTCTCAGTAAAAGCTGTAGAAAACGCTTGTGTGCATTTATTTCAACACCTTTATAATATGAACCTAAGGCAATCCATTTAAGTACACAAAAAGAAAAAACAATTTTTTTGACCATTTTCACATTTTGGACATAAGACTATAGTCTTATGTATTTTTTTATTTGCCAATGAAAAACATTTTTCTCAGTAAAAGCTGTCGAAAACGCTTGTGTGCATTTATTTCAACACCTTTATAATATGAACCTAAGGCAATCCATTTAAGTACACAAAGAAAAGATTTTTTTTTTTTTACCATTTTCAGATTTTGGACATAAGACTATAGTCTTATGTATTTTTTTATTTGCCAATGAAAAACATTTTTCTCAGTAAAAGCTGTAGAAAACGCTTGTGTGCATTTATTTCAACACCTTTATAATATGAACCTAAGGCAATCCATTTAAGTCCACAAAAAGAAAAACGTTTTTTTGACCATTTTCAGATTTTGGACATAAGACTATAGTCTTATGTATTTTTTTATTTGCCGATGAAAAACATTTTTCCCAATAAAAACTGTAGAAAACGCTTGTGTGCAATTATTTCAACACAGTTGTAATTTGAACGTAATTGGCAATCCATTTAAGTACACAAAAAGAAAAAACAATTTTTTTGACCATTTTCTGATTTTGGACATAAGACTATAGTCTTATGTATTTTTTTATTTGCCAATGAAAAACATTTATCTCAATAAAAGCTGTAGAAAACGCTTGTGTGCATTTATTTCAACACCTTTATAATATGAACCTAAGGCAATCCATTTAAGTACACAAAGAAAAGATTTTTTTTTTTTTACCATTTTCAGATTTTGGACATAAGACTATAGTCTTATGTATTTTTGTATTTGCCAATGAAAAACATTTTTCCACATGAAAACATTAAAATGCCTTTATATTCATTAATGTCAACACAGTTGTTATTTGAACGTAATTGGCAATCCATTTAAGTCCACAAAAAGAAAAACGTTTTTTTGACCATTTTCAGATTTTGGACATAAGACTATAGTCTTATGTATTTTTTTATTTGCCAATGAAAAACATTTTTCTCAATAAAAGCTGTAGAAAACGCTTGTGTGCATTTATTTCAACACCTTTATAATATGAACCTAAGGCAATCCATTTAAGTACACAAAGAAAAGATTTTTTTTTTTTACCATTTTCAGATTTTGGACATAAGACTATAGTCTTATGTATTTTTTTATTTGCCAATGAAAAACATTTTTCCACATAAAAAAATTAAAATGCCTTTATATTCATTAATGTCAACACAGTTGTAATTTGAACGTAATTGGCAATCCATTTAAGTCCACAAAAAGAAAAAAGTTTTTTTGACTATTTTCAGATTTTGGACATAAGACTATAGTCTTTTGTATTTTTTTATTTGTCAAGGAAAAACATTTTTCCACATAAAAACATTAAAATGCTTTTATATTCATTTATTACAACACAGTTGTTATTTGAACGTAATTGGCAATCCATTTAAGTCCACAAAAAGAAAAAAGTTTTTTTTGACCATTTTCAGATTTTGGACATAAGACTATAGTCTTATGTATTTTTTTATTTGCCAATGAAAAAAATTTTTCTCAATAAAAGCTGTAGAAAACGCTTGTGTGCATTTATTTCAACACCTTTATAATATGAACCTAAGGCAATCCATTTAAGTACACAAAAAGAAAAAACAATTTTTTTGACCATTTTCAGATTTTGGACATAAGACTATAGTCTTATGTATTTTTTTATTTGCCAATGAAAAACATTTTTCCACATAAAAAAATTAAAATGCCTTTATATTCATTAATGTCAACACAGTTGTAATTTGAACGTAATTGGCAATCCATTTAAGTCCACAAAAAGAAAAAAGTTTTTTTGACCATTTTCAGATTTTGGACATAAGACTATAGTCTTTTGTATTTTTTTATTTGTCAAGGAAAAACATTTTTCCACATAAAAACATTAAAATGCTTTTATATTCATTTATTACAACACAGTTGTTATTTGAACGTAATTGGCAATCCATTTAAGTCCACAAAAAGAAAAAAGTTTTTTTTGACCATTTTCAGATTTTGGACATAAGACTATAGTCTTATGTATTTTTTTATTTGACAATGAAAAAAAATTTTCTCAATAAAAGCTGTAGAAAACGCTTGTGTGCATTTATTTCAACACCTTTATAATATGAACCTAAGGCAATCCATTTAAGTACACAAAAAGAAAAAACAATTTTTTTGACCATTTTCAGATTTTGGACATAAGACTATAGTCTTATGTATTTTTTTATTTGCCGATGAAAAACATTTTTCCCAATAAAAACTGTAGAAAACGCTTGTGTGCAATTATTTCAACACAGTTGTAATTTGAACGTAATTGGCAATCCATTTAAGTACACAAAGAAAAGATTTTTTTTTTTACCATTTTCAGATTTTGGACATAAGACTATAGTCTTATGTATTTTTTTATTTGCCAATGAAAAACATTTTTCCACATAAAAAAATTTAAATGCCTTTATATTCATTAATGTCAACACAGTTGTAATTTGAACGTAATTGGCAATCCATTTAAGTCCACCAAAAGAAAAAAGTTTTTTTGACCATTTTCAGATTTTGGACATAAGACTATAGTCTTTTGTATTTTTTTATTTGTCAAGGAAAAACATTTTTCCACATAAAAACATTAAAATGCTTTTATATTCATTAATGTCAACACAGTTGTTATTTGAACGTAATTGGCAATCCATTTAAGTACACAAAGAAAAGATTTTTTTTTTTTTACCATTTTCAGATTTTGGACATAAGACTATAGTCTTATGTATTTTTGTATTTGCCAATGAAAAACATTTTTCCACATGAAAACATTAAAATGCCTTTATATTCATTAATGTCAACACAGTTGTTATTTGAACGTAATTAGCAATCCATTTAAGTCCACAAAAAGAAAAACGTTTTTTTGACCATTTTCAGATTTTGGACATAAGACTATAGTCTTATGTATTTTTTTATTTGCCAATGAAAAACATTTTTCTCAATAAAAGCTGTAGAAAACGCTTGTGTGCATTTATTTCAACACCTTTATAATATGAACCTAAGGCAATCCATTTAAGTACACAAAGAAAAGATTTTTTTTTTTTACCATTTTCAGATTTTGGACATAAGACTATAGTCTTATGTATTTTTTTATTTGCCAATGAAAAACATTTTTCCACATAAAAAAATTAAAATGCCTTTATATTCATTAATGTCAACACAGTTGTAATTTGAACGTAATTGGCAATCCATTTAAGTCCACAAAAAGAAAAAAGTTTTTTTGACTATTTTCAGATTTTGGACATAAGACTATAGTCTTTTGTATTTTTTTATTTGTCAAGGAAAAACATTTTTCTCAATAAAAGCTGTAGAAAACGCTTGTGTGCATTTATTTCAACACCTTTATAATATGAACCTAAGGCAATCCATTTAAGTACACAAAAAGAAAAAACAATTTTTTTGACCATTTTCAGATTTTGGACATAAGACTATAGTCTTATGTATTTTTTTATTTGCCGATGAAAAACATTTTTCCCAATAAAAACTAGAAAACGCTTGTGTGCAATTATTTCAACACAGTTGTAATTTGAACGTAATTGGCAATCCATTTAAGTCCACAAAAAGAAAAAAGTTTTTTTTGACCATTTTCAGATTTTGGACATAAGACTATAGTCTTATGTATTTTTTTATTTGCCAATGAAAAACATTTTTCCCAATAAAAACTGTAGAAAACGCTTGTGTGCATTTATTTCAACACAGTTGTAATTTGAACGTAATTGGCAATCCATTTAAGTACACAAAGAAAAGATTTTTTTTTTTTTACCATTTTCAGATTTTGGACATAAGACTATAGTCTTATGTATTTTTGTATTTGCCAATGAAAAACATTTTTCCACATGAAAACATTAAAATGCCTTTATATTCATTAATGTCAACACAGTTGTTATTTGAACGTAATTGGCAATCCATTTAAGTCCACAAAAAGAAAAACGTTTTTTTGACCATTTTCAGATTTTGGACATAAGACTATAGTCTTTTGTATTTTTTTATTTGTCAAGGAAAAACATTTTTCTCAATAAAAGCTGTAGAAAACGCTTGTGTGCATTTATTTCAACACCTTTATAATATGAACCGAAGGCAATCCATTTAAGTACACAAAGAAAAGATTTTTTTTTTTTACCATTTTCAGATTTTGGACATAAGACTATAGTCTTATGTATTTTTTTATTTGCCAATGAAAAACATTTTTCTCAATAAAAGCTGTAGAAAACGCTTGTGTGCATTTATTTCAACACCTTTATAATATGAACCTAAGGCAATCCATTTCAGTACACAAAA
Organism: Conger conger; assembly: GCF_963514075.1. Lineage (NCBI taxonomy): Eukaryota > Metazoa > Chordata > Actinopteri > Anguilliformes > Congridae > Conger > Conger conger. Next base: position 3,594,525 of record NC_083774.1, on the reverse strand, counting down.
AGAAAAAACAATTTTTTTTACCATTTTCAGATTTTGGACATCAGACTATAGTCTTATGTATATTTTTATTTGCCAATGAAAAACATTTTTCCCAATAAAAACTGTAGAAAACGCTTGTGTGCATTTATTTCAACACAGTTGTAATTTGAACGAAATTTGCAATCCATTTAAGTACACAAAAAGAAAAAATTTATTTTTTGACAATTTTCAGATTTTGGACATAAGACTATAGTCTTATGTATTTTTGTATTTGCCAATGAAAAACATTTTCCCACATGAAAACATTAAAATGCCTTTATATTCATTAATGTCAACACAGTTGTTATTTGAACGTAATTGGCAATCCATTTAAGTCCACAAAAAGAAAAACGTTTTTTTGACCATTTTCAGATTTTGGACATAAGACTATAGTCTTATGTATTTTTGTATTTGCCAATGAAAAACATTTTTCCACATGAAAACATTAAAATGCCTTTATATTCATTAATGTCAACACAGTTGTTATTTGAACGTAATTAGCAATCCATTTAAGTCCACAAAAAGAAAAAAGTTTTTTTGACCATTTTCAGATTTTGGACATAAGACTATAGTCTTTTGTATTTTTTTATTTGTCAAGGAAAAACATTTTTCCACATAAAAACATTAAAATGCTTTTATATTCATGTATTACAACACAGTTGTTATTTGAACGTAATTGGCAATCCATTTAAGTCCACAAAAAGAAAAAAGTTTTTTTTGACCATTTTCAGATTTTGGACATAAGACTATAGTCTTATGTATTTTTGTATTTGCCAATGAAAAACATTTTTCCACATGAAAACATTAAAATGCCTTTATATTCATTAATGTCAACACAGTTGTTATTTGAACGTAATTAGCAATCCATTTAAGTCCACAAAAAGAAAAACGTTTTTTTGACCATTTTCAGATTTTGGACATAAGACTATAGTCTTATGTATTTTTTTATTTGCCAATGAAAAACATTTTTCCCAATAAAAACTGTAGAAAACGCTTGTGTGCATTTATTTCAACACAGTTGTAATTTGAACGTAATTGGCAATCCATTTAAGTACACAAAGAAAAGATTTTTTTTTTTTTACCATTTTCAGATTTTGGACATAAGACTATAGTCTTATGTATTTTTGTATTTGCCAATGAAAAACATTTTTCCACATGAAAACATTAAAATGCCTTTATATTCATTAATGTCAACACAGTTGTTATTTGAACGTAATTAGCAATCCATTTAAGTCCACAAAAAGAAAAACGTTTTTTTGACCATTTTCAGATTTTGGACATAAGACTATAGTCTTATGTATTTTTTTATTTGCCAATGAAAAACATTTTTCTCAATAAAAGCTGTAGAAAACGCTTGTGTGCATTTATTTCAACACCTTTATAATATGAACCTAAGGCAATCCATTTAAGTACACAAAGAAAAGATTTTTTTTTTTTACCATTTTCAGATTTTGGACATAAGACTATAGTCTTATGTATTTTTTTATTTGCCAATGAAAAACATTTTTCCACATAAAAAAATTAAAATGCCTTTATATTCATTAATGTCAACACAGTTGTAATTTGAACGTAATTGGCAATCCATTTAAGTCCACAAAAAGAAAAAAGTTTTTTTGACCATTTTCAGATTTTGGACATAAGACTATAGTCTTTTGTATTTTTTTATTTGTCAAGGAAAAACATTTTTCCACATAAAAACATTAAAATGCTTTTATATTCATGTATTACAACACAGTTGTTATTTGAACGTAATTGGCAATCCATTTAAGTCCACAAAAAGAAAAAAGTTTTTTTTGACCATTTTCAGATTTTGGACATAAGACTATAGTCTTATGTATTTTTGTATTTGCCAATGAAAAATATTTTTCCACATGAAAACATTAAAATGCCTTTATATTCATTAATGTCAACACAGTTGTTATTTGAACGTAATTAGCAATCCATTTAAGTCCACAAAAAGAAAAACGTTTTTTTGACCATTTTCAGATTTTGGACATAAGACTATAGTCTTATGTATTTTTTTATTTGCCAATGAAAAACATTTTTCCCAATAAAAACTGTAGAAAACGCTTGTGTGCATTTATTTCAACACAGTTGTAATTTGAACGTAATTGGCAATCCATTTAAGTACACAAAGAAAAGATTTTTTTTTTTTTACCATTTTCAGATTTTGGACATAAGACTATAGTCTTATGTATTTTTGTATTTGCCAATGAAAAACATTTTTCCACATGAAAACATTAAAATGCCTTTATATTCATTAATGTCAACACAGTTGTTATTTGAACGTAATTGGCAATCCATTTAAGTCCACAAAAAGAAAAACTTTTTTTGACCATTTTCAGATTTTGGACATAAGACTATAGTCTTATGTATTTTTTTATTTGCCAATGAAAAACATTTTTCTCAATAAAAGCTGTAGAAAACGCTTGTGTGCATTTATTTCAACACCTTTATAATATGAACCTAAGGCAATCCATTTAAGTACACGAAAAGAAAAAACAATTTTTTTGACCATTTTCTGATTTTGGACATAAGACTATAGTCTTATGTATATTTTTATTTGCCAATGAAAAACATTTTTCTCAATAAAAGCTGTAGAAAACGCATGTGTGCAATTATTTCAACACAGTTGTAATTTGAACGTAATTGGCAATCCATTTAAGTACACGAAAAGAAAAAACAATTTTTTTGACCATTTTCAGATTTTGGACATAAGACTATAGTCTTATGTATTTTTTTATTTGCCAATGAAAAACATTTTTCTCAATAAAAGCTGTAGAAAACGCTTGTGTGCATTTATTTCAACACCTTTATAATATGAACCGAAGGCAATCCATTTAAGTACACAAAGAAAAGATTTTTTTTTTTTACCATTTTCAGATTTTGGACATAAGACTATAGTCTTTTGTATTTTTTTATTTGTCAAGGAAAAACATTTTTCCACATAAAAACATTAAAATGCTTTTATATTCATGTATTACAACACAGTTGTTATTTGAACGTAATTGGCAATCCATTTAAGTCCACAAAAAGAAAAAAGTTTTTTTTGACCATTTTCAGATTTTGGACATAAGACTATAGTCTTATGTATTTTTGTATTTGCCAATGAAAAACATTTTTCCACATGAAAACATTAAAATGCCTTTATATTCATTAATGTCAACACAGTTGTTATTTGAACGTAATTGGCAATCCATTTAAGTCCACAAAAAGAAAAAAGTTTTTTTGACCATTTTCAGATTTTGGACATAAGACTATAGTCTTTTGTATTTTTTTATTTGTCAAGGAAAAACATTTTTCCACATAAAAACATTAAAATGCTTTTATATTCATGTATTACAACACAGTTGTTATTTGAACGTAATTGGCAATCCATTTAAGTCCACAAAAAGAAAAAAGTTTTTTTTGACCATTTTCAGATTTTGGACATAAGACTATAGTCTTATGTATTTTTGTATTTGCCAATGAAAAACATTTTTCCACATGAAAACATTAAAATGCCTTTATATTCATTAATGTCAACACAGTTGTTATTTGAACGTAATTAGCAATCCATTTAAGTCCACAAAAAGAAAAAAGTTTTTTTGACCATTTTCAGATTTTGGACATAAGACTATAGTCTTTTGTATTTTTTTATTTGTCAAGGAAAAACATTTTTCCACATAAAAACATTAAAATGCTTTTATATTCATGTATTACAACACAGTTGTTATTTGAACGTAATTGGCAATCCATTTAAGTCCACAAAAAGAAAAAAGTTTTTTTTGACCATTTTCAGATTTTGGACATAAGACTATAGTCTTATGTATTTTTGTATTTGCCAATGAAAAACATTTTTCCACATGAAAACATTAAAATGCCTTTATATTCATTAATGTCAACACAGTTGTTATTTGAACGTAATTAGCAATCCATTTAAGTCCACAAAAAGAAAAACGTTTTTTTGACCATTTTCAGATTTTGGACATAAGACTATAGTCTTATGTATTTTTTTATTTGCCAATGAAAAACATTTTTCCCAATAAAAACTGTAGAAAACGCTTGTGTGCATTTATTTCAACACAGTTGTAATTTGAACGTAATTGGCAATCCATTTAAGTACACAAAGAAAAGATTTTTTTTTTTTTACCATTTTCAGATTTTGGACATAAGACTATAGTCTTATGTATTTTTGTATTTGCCAATGAAAAACATTTTTCCACATGAAAACATTAAAATGCCTTTATATTCATTAATGTCAACACAGTTGTTATTTGAACGTAATTAGCAATCCATTTAAGTCCACAAAAAGAAAAACGTTTTTTTGACCATTTTCAGATTTTGGACATAAGACTATAGTCTTATGTATTTTTTTATTTGCCAATGAAAAACATTTTTCTCAATAAAAGCTGTAGAAAACGCTTGTGTGCATTTATTTCAACACCTTTATAATATGAACCTAAGGCAATCCATTTAAGTACACAAAGAAAAGATTTTTTTTTTTTACCATTTTCAGATTTTGGACATAAGACTATAGTCTTATGTATTTTTTTATTTGCCAATGAAAAACATTTTTCCACATAAAAAAATTAAAATGCCTTTATATTCATTAATGTCAACACAGTTGTAATTTGAACGTAATTGGCAATCCATTTAAGTCCACAAAAAGAAAAAAGTTTTTTTTGACCATTTTCAGATTTTGGACATAAGACTATAGTCTTATGTATTTTTGTATTTGCCAATGAAAAACATTTTTCCACATGAAAACATTAAAATGCCTTTATATTCATTAATGTCAACACAGTTGTTATTTGAACGTAATTGGCAATCCATTTAAGTCCACAAAAAGAAAAAAGTTTTTTTGACCATTTTCAGATTTTGGACATAAGACTATAGTCTTTTGTATTTTTGTATTTGCCAATGAAAAACATTTTTCCACATGAAAACATTAAAATGCCTTTATATTCATTAATGTCAACACAGTTGTTATTTGAACGTAATTGGCAATCCATTTAAGTCCACAAAAAGAAAAAAGTTTTTTTGACCATTTTCAGATTTTGGACATAAGACTATAGTCTTTTGTATTTTTTTATTTGTCAAGGAAAAACATTTTTCCACATAAAAACATTAAAATGCTTTTATATTCATGTATTACAACACAGTTGTTATTTGAACGTAATTGGCAATCCATTTAAGTCCACAAAAAGAAAAAAGTTTTTTTTGACCATTTTCAGATTTTGGACATAAGACTATAGTCTTATGTATTTTTGTATTTGCCAATGAAAAACATTTTTCCACATGAAAACATTAAAATGCCTTTATATTCATTAATGTCAACACAGTTGTTATTTGAACGTAATTAGCAATCCATTTAAGTCCACAAAAAGAAAAACGTTTTTTTGACCATTTTCAGATTTTGGACATAAGACTATAGTCTTATGTATTTTTTTATTTGCCAATGAAAAACATTTTTCCCAATAAAAACTGTAGAAAACGCTTGTGTGCATTTATTTCAACACAGTTGTAATTTGAACGTAATTGGCAATCCATTTAAGTACACAAAGAAAAGATTTTTTTTTTTTTACCATTTTCAGATTTTGGACATAAGACTATAGTCTTATGTATTTTTGTATTTGCCAATGAAAAACATTTTTCCACATGAAAACATTAAAATGCCTTTATATTCATTAATGTCAACACAGTTGTTATTTGAACGTAATTGGCAATCCATTTAAGTCCACAAAAAGAAAAACTTTTTTTGACCATTTTCAGATTTTGGACATAAGACTATAGTCTTATGTATTTTTTTATTTGCCAATGAAAAACATTTTTCTCAATAAATGCTGTAGAAAACGCTTGTGTGCATTTATTTCAACACCTTTATAATATGAACCTAAGGCAATCCATTTAAGTACACGAAAAGAAAAAACAATTTTTTTGACCATTTTCTGATTTTGGACATAAGACTATAGTCTTATGTATATTTTTATTTGCCAATGAAAAACATTTTTCTCAATAAAAGCTGTAGAAAACGCATGTGTGCAATTATTTCAACACAGTTGTAATTTGAACGTAATTGGCAATCCATTTAAGTACACGAAAAGAAAAAACAATTTTTTTGACCATTTTCAGATTTTGGACATAAGACTATAGTCTTATGTATTTTTTTATTTGCCAATGAAAAACATTTTTCTCAATAAAAGCTGTAGAAAACGCTTGTGTGCATTTATTTCAACACCTTTATAATATGAACCGAAGGCAATCCATTTAAGTACACAAAGAAAAGATTTTTTTTTTTTACCATTTTCAGATTTTGGACATAAGACTATAGTCTTTTGTATTTTTTTATTTGTCAAGGAAAAACATTTTTCCACATAAAAACATTAAAATGCTTTTATATTCATGTATTACAACACAGTTGTTATTTGAACGTAATTGGCAATCCATTTAAGTCCACAAAAAGAAAAAAGTTTTTTTTGACCATTTTCAGATTTTGGACATAAGACTATAGTCTTATGTATTTTTGTATTTGCCAATGAAAAACATTTTTCCACATGAAAACATTAAAATGCCTTTATATTCATTAATGTCAACACAGTTGTTATTTGAACGTAATTGGCAATCCATTTAAGTCCACAAAAAGAAAAACGTTTTTTTGACCATTTTCAGATTTTGGACATAAGACTATAGTCTTATGTATTTTTTTATTTGCCGATGAAAAACATTTTTCCCAATAAAAACTGTAGAAAACGCTTGTGTGCAATTATTTCAACACAGTTGTAATTTGAACGTAATTGGCAATCCATTTAAGTACACAAAAAGAAAAAACAATTTTTTTGACCATTTTCTGATTTTGGACATAAGACTATAGTCTTATGTATATTTTTATTTGCCAATGAAAAACATTTTTCCCAATAAAAACTGTAGAAAACGCTTGTGTGCATTTATTTCAACACCTTTATAATATGAACGTAATTTGCAATCCATTTAAGTACACGAAAAGAAAAAACAATTTTTTTGACCATTTTCAGATTTTGGACATAAGACTATAGTCTTATGTATATTTTTATTTGCCAATGAAAAACATTTTTCTCAATAAAAGCTGTAGAAAACGCTTGTGTGCATTTATTTCAACACCTTTATAATATGAACCTAAGGCAATCCATTTAAGTACACAAAAAGAAAAAACAATTTTTTTGACCATTTTCAGATTTTGGACATAAGACTATAGTCTTATGTATATTTTTATTTGCCGATGAAAAACATTTTTCCCAATAAAAACTGTAGAAAACGCTTGTGTGCAATTATTTCAACACAGTTGTAATTTGAACGTAATTGGCAATCCATTTAAGTACACAAAAAGAAAAAACAATTTTTTTGACCATTTTCTGATTTTGGACATAAGACTATAGTCTTATGTATTTTTTTATTTGCCAATGAAAAACATTTTTCTCAATAAAAGCTGTAGAAAACGCTTGTGTGCATTTATTTCAACACCTTTATAATATGAACCGAAGGCAATCCATTTAAGTACACAAAGAAAAGATTTTTTTTTTTTACCATTTTCAGATTTTGGACATAAGACTATAGTCTTATGTATTTTTGTATTTGCCAATGAAAAACATTTTTCCACATGAAAACATTAAAATGCCTTTATATTCATTAATGTCAACACAGTTGTTATTTGAACGTAATTGGCAATCCATTTAAGTCCACAAAAAGAAAAACGTTTTTTTGACCATTTTCAGATTTTGGACATAAGACTATAGTATTATGTATTTTTTTATTTGCCAATGAAAAACATTTTTCTCAATAAAAGCTGTAGAAAACGCTTGTGTGCATTTATTTCAACACCTTTATAATATGAACCTAAGGCAATCCATTTAAGTACACAAAGAAAAGATTTTTTTTTGACAATTTTCAGATTTTGGACATAAGACTATAGTCTTATGTATTTTTGTATTTGCCAATGAAAAACATTTTCCCACATGAAAACATTAAAATGCCTTTATATTCATTAATGTCAACACAGTTGTTATTTGAACGTAATTGGCAATCCATTTAAGTCCACAAAAAGAAAAACGTTTTTTTGACCATTTTCAGATTTTGGACATAAGACCATAGTCTTATGTATTTTTTTATTTGCCGATGAAAAACATTTTTCCCAATAAAAACTGTAGAAAACGCTTGTGTGCAATTATTTCAACACAGTTGTAATTTGAACGTAATTGGCAATCCATTTAAGTACACAAAAAGAAAAAACAATTTTTTTGACCATTTTCTGATTTTGGACATAAGACTATAGTCTTATGTATATTTTTATTTGCCGATGAAAAACATTTTTCCCAATAAAAACTGTAGAAAACGCTTGTGTGCAATTATTTCAACACAGTTGTAATTTGAACGTAATTGGCAATCCATTTAAGTACACAAAAAGAAAAAACAATTTTTTTGACCATTTTCTGATTTTGGACATAAGACTATAGTCTTATGTATTTTTTTATTTGCCAATGAAAAACATTTTTCTCAATAAAAGCTGTAGAAAACGCTTGTGTGCATTTATTTCAAAACCTTTATAATATGAACCGAAGGCAATCCATTTAAGTACACAAAGAAAAGATTTTTTTTTTTTACCATTTTCAGATTTTGGACATAAGACTATAGTATTATGTATTTTTTTATTTGCCAATGAAAAACATTTTTCTCAATAAAAGCTGTAGAAAACGCTTGTGTGCATTTATTTCAACACCTTTATAATATGAACCTAAGGCAATCCATTTAAGTACACAAAGAAAGGATTTTTTTTTTTTTACCATTTTCAGATTTTGGACATAAGACTATAGTATTATGTATTTTTTTATTTGCCAATGAAAAACATTTTTCCACATAAAAAAATTCAAATGCCTTTATATTCATTAATGTCAACACAGTTGTAATTTGAACGTAATGGGCAATCCATTTAAGTCCACAAAAAGAAAAAAGTTTTTTTGACCATTTTCAGATTTTGGACATAAGACTATAGTCTTTTGTATTTTTTTATTTGTCAAGGAAAAACATTTTTCCACATAAAAACATTAAAATGCTTTTATATTCATTTATTACAACACAGTTGTTATTTGAACGTAATTGGCAATCCATTGAAGTACACAAAAAGAAAAACGTTTTTTTGACCATTTTCAGATTTTGGACATAAGACTATAGTATTATGTATTTTTTTATTTGCCAATGAAAAACATTTTTCTCAATAAAAGCTGTAGAAAACGCTTGTGTGCATTTATTTCATCACCTTAATAATATGAACCTAAGGCAATCCATTTAAGTACACAAAAAGAAAAAACAATTTTTTTGACCATTGTCTGATTTTGGACATAAGACTATAGTCTTATGTATTTTTTTATTTGCCAATGAAAAACATTTTTCTCAATAAAAGCTGTAGAAAACGCTTGTGTGCATTTATTTCAACACCTTTATAATATGAACCTAAGGCAATCCATTTAAGTACACAAAAAGAAAAAACAATTTTTTTGACCATTTTCTGATTTTGGACATAAGACTATAGTCTTATGTATATTTTTATTTGCCAATGAAAAACATTTTTCTCAATAAAAGCTGTAGAAAACGCATGTGTGCAATTATTTCAACACAGTTGTAATTTGAACGTAATTGGCAATCCATTTAAGTACACGAAAAGAAAAAACAATTTTTTTGACCATTTTCAGATTTTGGACATAAGACTATAGTCTTATGTATTTTTTTATTTGCCAATGAAAAACATTTTTCTCAATAAAAGCTGTAGAAAACGCTTGTGTGCATTTATTTCAAACCCTTTATAATATGAACCGAAGGCAATCCATTTAAGTACACAAAGAAAAGATTTTTTTTTTTTACCATTTTCAGATTTTGGACATAAGACTATAGTCTTATGTATATTTTTATTTGCCAATGAAAAACATTTTTCTCAATAAAAGCTGTAGAAAACGCTTGTGTGCATTTATTTCAACACCTTTATAATATGAACCTAAGGCAATCCATTTAAGTACACAAAAAGAAAAAACAATTTTTTTGACCATTTTCTGATTTTGGACATAAGACCATAGTCTTATGTATTTTTTTATTTGCCAATGAAAAACATTTTTCTCAATAAAAGCTGTAGAAAACGCTTGTGTGCATTTATTTCAACACCTTTATAATATGAACCGAAGGCAATCCATTTAAGTACACAAAGAAAAGATTTTTTTTTTTTACCATTTTCAGATTTTGGACATAAGACTATAGTCTTATGTATTTTTTTATTTGCCAATGAAAAACATTTTTCTCAATAAAAGCTGTAGAAAACGCTTGTGTGCATTTATTTCAACACCTTTATAATATGAACCTAAGGCAATCCATTTAAGTACACAAAAAGAAAAAACAATTTTTTTGACCATTTTCAGATTTTGGACATAAGACTATAGTCTTATGTATATTTTTATTTGCCAATGAAAAACATTTTTCTCAATAAAAGCTGTAGAAAACGCTTGTGTGCATTTATTTCAACACCTTTATAATATGAACCTAAGGCAATCCATTTAAGTACACAAAAAGAAAAAACAATTTTTTTGACCATTTTCTGATTTTGGACATAAGACTATAGTCTTATGTATATTTTTATTTGCCAATGAAAAACATTTTTCTCAATAAAAGCTGTAGAAAACGCATGTGTGCAATTATTTCAACACAGTTGTAATTTGAACGTAATTGGCAATCCATTTAAGTACACGAAAAGAAAAAACAATTTTTTTGACCATTTTCAGATTTTGGACATAAGACTATAGTCTTATGTATTTTTTTATTTGCCAATGAAAAACATTTTTCTCAATAAAAGCTGTAGAAAACGCTTGTGTGCATTTATTTCAAACCCTTTATAATATGAACCGAAGGCAATCCATTTAAGTACACAAAGAAAAGATTTTTTTTTTTTACCATTTTCAGATTTTGGACATAAGACTATAGTCTTATGTATATTTTTATTTGCCAATGAAAAACATTTTTCTCAATAAAAGCTGTAGAAAACGCTTGTGTGCATTTATTTCAACACCTTTATAATATGAACCTAAGGCAATCCATTTAAGTACACAAAAAGAAAAAACAATTTTTTTGACCATTTTCTGATTTTGGACATAAGACCATAGTCTTATGTATTTTTTTATTTGCCAATGAAAAACATTTTTCTCAATAAAAGCTGTAGAAAACGCTTGTGTGCATTTATTTCAACACCTTTATAATATGAACCGAAGGCAATCCATTTAAGTACACAAAGAAAAGATTTTTTTTTTTTACCATTTTCAGATTTTGGACATAAGACTATAGTCTTATGTATTTTTTTATTTGCCAATGAAAAACATTTTTCTCAATAAAAGCTGTAGAAAACGCTTGTGTGCATTTATTTCAACACCTTTATAATATGAACCTAAGGCAATCCATTTAAGTACACAAAAAGAAAAAACAATTTTTTTTACCATTTTCAGATTTTGGACATAAGACTATAGTCTTATGTATTTTTGTATTTGCCAATGAAAAACATTTTTCCACATGAAAACATTAAAATGCCTTTATATTCATTAATGTCAACACAGTTGTTATTTGAACGTAATTAGCAATCCATTTAGTCCACAAAAAGAAAAAAGTTTTTTTGACCATTTTCAGATTTTGGACATAAGACTATAGTCTTTTGTATTTTTTTATTTGTCAAGGAAAAACATTTTTCCACATAAAAACATTAAAATGCTTTTATATTCATGTATTACAACACAGTTGTTATTTGAACGTAATTGGCAATCCATTTAAGTCCACAAAAAGAAAAAAGTTTTTTTTGACCATTTTCAGATTTTGGACATAAGACTATAGTCTTATGTATTTTTGTATTTGCCAATGAAAAACATTTTTCCACATGAAAACATTAAAATGCCTTTATATTCATTAATGTCAACACAGTTGTTATTTGAACGTAATTGGCAATCCATTTAAGTCCACAAAAAGAAAAACGTTTTTTTGACCATTTTCAGATTTTGGACATAAGACTATAGTCTTATGTATTTTTTTATTTGCCAATGAAAAACATTTTTCCCAATAAAAACTGTAGAAAACGCTTGTGTGCAATTATTTCAACACAGTTGTAATTTGAACGTAATTGGCAATCCATTTAAGTACACAAAAAGAAAAAACAATTTTTTTGACCATTTTCAGATTTTGGACATAAGACTATAGTCTTATGTATATTTTTATTTGCCAATGAAAAACATTTTTCTCAATAAAAGCTGTAGAAAACGCTTGTGTGCATTTATTTCAACACCTTTATAATATGAACCTAAGGCAATCCATTTAAGTACACAAAAAGAAAAAACAATTTTTTTGACCATTTTCAGATTTTGGACATAAGACTATAGTCTTATGTATATTTTTATTTGCCGATGAAAAACATTTTTCCCAATAAAAACTGTAGAAAACGCTTGTGTGCAATTATTTCAACACAGTTGTAATTTGAACGTAATTGGCAATCCATTTAAGTACACAAAAAGAAAAAACAATTTTTTTGACCATTTTCTGATTTTGGACATAAGACTATAGTCTTATGTATTTTTTTATTTGCCAATGAAAAACATTTTTCTCAATAAAAGCTGTAGAAAACGCTTGTGTGCATTTATTTCAACACCTTTATAATATGAACCGAAGGCAATCCATTTAAGTACACAAAGAAAGGATTTTTTTTTTTTTACCATTTTCAGATTTTGGACATAAGACTATAGTATTATGTATTTTTTTATTTGCCAATGAAAAACATTTTTCCACATAAAAAAATTAAAATGCCTTTATATTCATTAATGTCAACACAGTTGTAATTTGAACGTAATGGGCAATCCATTTAAGTCCACAAAAAGAAAAAAGTTTTTTTGACCATTTTCAGACTTTGGACATAAGACTATAGTCTTTTGTATTTTTTTATTTGTCAAGGAAAAACATTTTTCCACATAAAAACATTAAAATGCTTTTATATTCATTTATTACAACACAGTTGTTATTTGAACGTAATTGGCAATCCATTGAAGTACACAAAAAGAAAAACGTTTTTTTGACCATTTTCAGATTTTGGACATAAGACTATAGTATTATGTATTTTTTTATTTGCCAATGAAAAACATTTTTCTCAATAAAAGCTGTAGAAAACGCTTGTGTGCATTTATTTCATCACCTTAATAATATGAACCTAAGGCAATCCATTTAAGTACACAAAAAGAAAAAACAATTTTTTTGACCATTGTCTGATTTTGGACATAAGACTATAGTCTTATGTATTTTTTTATTTGCCAATGAAAAACATTTTTCTCAATAAAAGCTGTAGAAAACGCTTGTGTGCATTTATTTCAACACCTTTATAATATGAACCTAAGGCAATCCATTTAAGTACACAAAAAGAAAAAACAATTTTTTTGACCATTTTCTGATTTTGGACATAAGACCATAGTCTTATGTATTTTTTTATTTGCCAATGAAAAACATTTTTCCAAATAAAAACTGTAGAAAACGCTTGTGTGCATTTATTTCAACACAGTTGTAATTTGAACGTAATTGGCAATCCATTTAAGTACACAAAGAAAAGATTTTTTTTTTTTTACCATTTTCAGATTTTGGACATAAGACTATAGTCTTATGTATTTTTGTATTTGCCAATGAAAAACATTTTTCCACATGAAAACATTAAAATGCCTTTATATTCATTAATGTCAACACAGTTGTTATTTGAACGTAATTGGCAATCCATTTAAGTCCACAAAAAGAAAAACTTTTTTTGACCATTTTCAGATTTTGGACATAAGACTATAGTCTTATGTATTTTTTTATTTGCCAATGAAAAACATTTTTCTCAATAAAAGCTGTAGAAAACGCTTGTGTGCATTTATTTCAACACCTTTATAATATGAACCTAAGGCAATCCATTTAAGTACACAAAAAGAAAAAACAATTTTTTTGACCATTTTCTGATTTTGGACATAAGACTATAGTCTTATGTATATTTTTATTTGCCAATGAAAAACATTTTTCTCAATAAAAGCTGTAGAAAACGCATGTGTGCAATTATTTCAACACAGTTGTAATTTGAACGTAATTGGCAATCCATTTAAGTACACGAAAAGAAAAAACAATTTTTTTGACCATTTTCAGATTTTGGACATAAGACTATAGTCTTATGTATTTTTTTATTTGCCAATGAAAAACATTTTTCTCAATAAAAGCTGTAGAAAACGCTTGTGTGCATTTATTTCAAACCCTTTATAATATGAACCGAAGGCAATCCATTTAAGTACACAAAGAAAAGATTTTTTTTTTTTACCATTTTCAGATTTTGGACATAAGACTATAGTCTTATGTATTTTTTTATTTGCCAATGAAAAACATTTTTCTCAATAAAAGCTGTAGAAAACGCTTGTGTGCATTTATTTCAACACCTTTATAATATGAACCTAAGGCAATCCATTTAAGTACACAAAAAGAAAAAACAATTTTTTTGACCATTTTCTGATTTTGGACATAAGACCATAGTCTTATGTATTTTTTTATTTGCCAATGAAAAACATTTTTCTCAATAAAAGCTGTAGAAAACGCTTGTGTGCATTTATTTCAACACCTTTATAATATGAACCGAAGGCAATCCATTTAAGTACACAAAGAAAAGATTTTTTTTTTTTACCATTTTCAGATTTTGGACATAAGACTATAGTCTTATGTATTTTTTTATTTGCCAATGAAAAACATTTTTCTCAATAAAAGCTGTAGAAAACGCTTGTGTGCATTTATTTCAACACCTTTATAATATGAACCTAAGGCAATCCATTTAAGTACACAAAAAGAAAAAACAATTTTTTTTACCATTTTCAGATTTTGGACATAAGACTATAGTCTTATGTATATTTTTATTTGCCAATGAAAAACATTTTTCCCAATAAAAACTGTAGAAAACGCTTGTGTGCATTTATTTCAACACAGTTGTAATTTGAAGGAAATTTGCAATCCATTTAAGTACACAAAAAGAAAAAATTTATTTTTTGACAATTTTCAGATTTTGGACATAAGACTATAGTCTTATGTATTTTTGTATTTGCCAATGAAAAACATTTTCCCACATGAAAACATTAAAATGCCTTTATATTCATTAATGTCAAGACAGTTGTTATTTGAACGTAATTGGCAATCCATTTAAGTCCACAAAAAGAAAAACGTTTTTTTGACCATTTTCAGATTTTGGACATAAGACTATAGTCTTATGTATTTTTGTATTTGCCAATGAAAAACATTTTTCCACATGAAAACATTAAAATGCCTTTATATTCATTAATGTCAACACAGTTGTTATTTGAACGTAATTAGCAATCCATTTAGTCCACAAAAAGAAAAAAGTTTTTTTGACCATTTTCAGATTTTGGACATAAGACTATAGTCTTTTGTATTTTTTTATTTGTCAAGGAAAAACATTTTTCCACATAAAAACATTAAAATGCTTTTATATTCATGTATTACAACACAGTTGTTATTTGAACGTAATTGGCAATCCATTTAAGTCCACAAAAAGAAAAAAGTTTTTTTTGACCATTTTCAGATTTTGGACATAAGACTATAGTCTTATGTATTTTTGTATTTGCCAATGAAAAACATTTTTCCACATGAAAACATTAAAATGCCTTTATATTCATTAATGTCAACACAGTTGTTATTTGAACGTAATTGGCAATCCATTTAAGTCCACAAAAAGAAAAACGTTTTTTTGACCATTTTCAGATTTTGGACATAAGACTATAGTCTTATGTATTTTTTTATTTGCCGATGAAAAACATTTTTCCCAATAAAAACTGTAGAAAACGCTTGTGTGCAATTATTTCAACACAGTTGTAATTTGAACGTAATTGGCAATCCATTTAAGTACACAAAAAGAAAAAACAATTTTTTTGACCATTTTCTGATTTTGGACATAAGACTATAGTCTTATGTATATTTTTATTTGCCAATGAAAAACATTTTTCCCAATAAAAACTGTAGAAAACGCTTGTGTGCATTTATTTCAACACCTTTATAATATGAACGTAATTTGCAATCCATTTAAGTACACGAAAAGAAAAAACAATTTTTTTGACCATTTTCAGATTTTGGACATAAGACTATAGTCTTATGTATATTTTTATTTGCCAATGAAAAACATTTTTCTCAATAAAAGCTGTAGAAAACGCTTGTGTGCATTTATTTCAACACCTTTATAATATGAACCTAAGGCAATCCATTTAAGTACACAAAAAGAAAAAACAATTTTTTTGACCATTTTCAGATTTTGGACATAAGACTATAGTCTTATGTATATTTTTATTTGCCGATGAAAAACATTTTTCCCAATAAAAGCTGTAGAAAACGCTTGTGTGCATTTATTTCAACACCTTTATAATATGAACCGAAGGCAATCCATTTAAGTACACAAAGAAAAGATTTTTTTTTTTTACCATTTTCAGATTTTGGACATAAGACTATAGTCTTATGTATTTTTGTATTTGCCAATGAAAAACATTTTTCCACATGAAAACATTAAAATGCCTTTATATTCATTAATGTCAACACAGTTGTTATTTGAACGTAATTGGCAATCCATTTAAGTCCACAAAAAGAAAAACGTTTTTTTGACCATTTTCAGATTTTGGACATAAGACTATAGTATTATGTATTTTTTTATTTGCCAATGAAAAACATTTTTCTCAATAAAAGCTGTAGAAAACGCTTGTGTGCATTTATTTCAACACCTTTATAATATGAACCTAAGGCAATCCATTTAAGTACACAAAGAAAAGATTTTTTTTTGACAATTTTCAGATTTTGGACATAAGACTATAGTCTTATGTATTTTTGTATTTGCCAATGAAAAACATTTTCCCACATGAAAACATTAAAATGCCTTTATATTCATTAATGTCAACACAGTTGTTATTTGAACGTAATTGGCAATCCATTTAAGTCCACAAAAAGAAAAACGTTTTTTTGACCATTTTCAGATTTTGGACATAAGACCATAGTCTTATGTATTTTTTTATTTGCCGATGAAAAACATTTTTCCCAATAAAAACTGTAGAAAACGCTTGTGTGCAATTATTTCAACACAGTTGTAATTTGAACGTAATTGGCAATCCATTTAAGTACACAAAAAGAAAAAACAATTTTTTTGACCATTTTCTGATTTTGGACATAAGACTATAGTCTTATGTATTTTTTTATTTGCCAATGAAAAACATTTTTCCCAATAAAAACTGTAGAAAACGCTTGTGTGCATTTATTTCAACACAGTTGTAATTTGAACGTAATTGGCAATCCATTTAAGTACACAAAGAAAAGATTTTTTTTTTTTTACCATTTTCAGATTTTGGACATAAGACTATAGTCTTATGTATTTTTGTATTTGCCAATGAAAAACATTTTTCCACATGAAAACATTAAAATGCCTTTATATTCATTAATGTCAACACAGTTGTTATTTGAACGTAATTAGCAATCCATTTAAGTCCACAAAAAGAAAAACGTTTTTTTGACCATTTTCAGATTTTGGACATAAGACTATAGTCTTATGTATTTTTTTATTTGCCAATGAAAAACATTTTTCTCAATAAAAGCTGTAGAAAACGCTTGTGTGCATTTATTTCAACACCTTTATAATATGAACCTAAGGCAATCCATTTAAGTACACAAAGAAAAGATTTTTTTTTTTGACCATTTTCAGATTTTGGACATAAGACTATAGTCTTTTGTATTTTTTTATTTGCCAATGAAAAACATTTTTCCACATAAAAAAATTAAAATGCCTTTATATTCATTAATGTCAACACAGTTGTAATTTGAACGTAATTGGCAATCCATTTAAGTCCACAAAAAGAAAAAAGTTTTTTTGACCATTTTCAGATTTTGGACATAAGACTATAGTCTTTTGTATTTTTTTATTTGTCAAGGAAAAACATTTTTCCACATAAAAACATTAAAATGCTTTTATATTCATGTATTACAACACAGTTGTTATTTGAACGTAATTGGCAATCCATTTAAGTCCACAAAAAGAAAAAAGTTTTTTTTGACCATTTTCAGATTTTGGACATAAGACTATAGTCTTATGTATTTTTGTATTTGCCAATGAAAAACATTTTTCCACATGAAAACATTAAAATGCCTTTATATTCATTAATGTCAACACAGTTGTTATTTGAACGTAATTAGCAATCCATTTAAGTCCACAAAAAGAAAAACGTTTTTTTGACCATTTTCAGATTTTGGACATAAGACTATAGTCTTATGTATTTTTTTATTTGCCAATGAAAAACATTTTTCCCAATAAAAACTGTAGAAAACGCTTGTGTGCATTTATTTCAACACAGTTGTAATTTGAACGTAATTGGCAATCCATTTAAGTACACAAAGAAAAGATTTTTTTTTTTTAACCATTTTCAGATTTTGGACATAAGACTATAGTCTTATGTATTTTTGTATTTGCCAATGAAAAACATTTTCCCACATGAAAACATTAAAATGCCTTTATATTCATTAATGTCAACACAGTTGTTATTTGAACGTAATTGGCAATCCATTTAAGTCCACAAAAAGAAAAACGTTTTTTTGACCATTTTCAGATTTTGGACATAAGACTATAGTCTTATGTATTTTTGTATTTGCCAATGAAAAACATTTTTCCACATGAAAACATTAAAATGCCTTTATATTCATTAATGTCAACACAGTTGTTATTTGAACGTAATTGGCAATCCATTTAAGTCCACAAAAAGAAAAACGTTTTTTTGACCATTTTCAGATTTTGGACATAAGACTATAGTCTTATGTATATTTTTATTTGCCGATGAAAAACATTTTTCCCAATAAAAACTGTAGAAAACGCTTGTGTGCAATTATTTCAACACAGTTGTAATTTGAACGTAATTGGCAATCCATTTAAGTACACAAAAAGAAAAAACAATTTTTTTGACCATTTTCTGATTTTGGACATAAGACTATAGTCTTATGTATATTTTTATTTGCCAATGAAAAACATTTTTCCCAATAAAAACTGTAGAAAACGCTTGTGTGCATTTATTTCAACACCTTTATAATATGAACCGAAGGCAATCCATTTAAGTACACAAAGAAAAGATTTTTTTTTTTTACCATTTTCAGATTTTGGACATAAGACTATAGTATTATGTATTTTTTTATTTGCCAATGAAAAACATTTTTCTCAATAAAAGCTGTAGAAAACGCTTGTGTGCATTTATTTCAACACCTTTATAATATGAACCTAAGGCAATCCATTTAAGTACACAAAGAAAGGATTTTTTTTTTTTTACCATTTTCAGATTTTGGACATAAGACTATAGTATTATGTATTTTTTTATTTGCCAATGAAAAACATTTTTCCACATAAAAAAATTAAAATGCCTTTATATTCATTAATGTCAACACAGTTGTAATTTGAACGTAATGGGCAATCCATTTAAGTCCACAAAAAGAAAAAAGTTTTTTTGACCATTTTCAGATTTTGGACATAAGACTATAGTCTTATGTATTTTTTTATTTGCCAATGAAAAACATTTTTCTCAATAAAAGCTGTAGAAAACGCTTGTGTGCATTTATTTCAACACCTTTATAATATGAACCTAAGGCAATCCATTTAAGTACACAAAAAGAAAAAACAATTTTTTTGACCATTTTCTGATTTTGGACATAAGACTATAGTCTTATGTATTTTTTTATTTGCCAATGAAAAACATTTTTCCCAATAAAAACTGTAGAAAACGCTTGTGTGCATTTATTTCAACACCTTTATAATATGAACGTAATTTGCAATCCATTTAAGTACACGAAAAGAAAAAACAATTTTTTTGACCATTTTCAGATTTTGGACATAAGACTATAGTCTTATGTATATTTTTATTTGCCAATGAAAAACATTTTTCTCAATAAAAGCTGTAGAAAACGCTTGTGTGCATTTATTTCAACACCTTTATAATATGAACCTAAGGCAATCCATTTAAGTACACAAAAAGAAAAAACAATTTTTTTGACCATTTTCAGATTTTGGACATAAGACTATAGTCTTATGTATTTTTTTATTTGCCAATGAAAAACATTTTTCTCAATAAAAGCTGTAGAAAACGCTTGTGTGCATTTATTTCAACACCTTTATAATATGAACCGAAGGCAATCCATTTAAGTACACAAAGAAAAGATTTTTTTTTTTTACCATTTTCAGATTTTGGACATAAGACTATAGTCTTATGTATTTTTTTATTTGCCAATGAAAAACATTTTTCTCAATAAAAGCTGTAGAAAACGCTTGTGTGCATTTATTTCAACACCTTTATAATATGAACCTAAGGCAATCCATTTAAGTACACAAAAAGAAAAAACAATTTTTTTGACCATTTTCTGATTTTGGACATAAGACTATAGTATTATGTATTTTTTTATTTGCCAATGAGAAACATTTTTCTCAATAAAAGCTGTAGAAAACGCTTGTGTGCATTTATTTCATCACCTTTATAATATGAACCTAAGGCAATCCATTTAAGTACACAAAAAGAAAAAACAATTTTTTTGACCATTTTCTGATTTTGGACATAAGACTACAGTCTTATGTATTTTTTTATTTGCCAATGAAAAACATTTTTCTCAATAAAAGCTGTAGAAAACGCTTGTGTGCATTTATTTCAACACCTTTATAATATGAACCTAAGGCAATCCATTTAAGTACACAAAGAAAGGATTTTTTTTTTTTTACCATTTTCAGATTTTGGACATAAGACTATAGTATTATGTATTTTTTTATTTGCCAATGAAAAACATTTTTCCACATAAAAAAATTAAAATGCCTTTATATTCATTAATGTCAACACAGTTGTAATTTGAACGTAATGGGCAATCCATTTAAGTCCACAAAAAGAAAAAAGTTTTTTTGACCATTTTCAGATTTTGGACATAAGACTATAGTCTTATGTATTTTTTTATTTGCCAATGAAAAACATTTTTCCCAATAAAAACTGTAGAAAACGCTTGTGTGCATTTATTTCAACACCTTTATAATATGAACGTAATTTGCAATCCATTTAAGTACACGAAAAGAAAAAACAATTTTTTTGACCATTTTCAGATTTTGGACATAAGACTATAGTCTTATGTATTTTTTTATTTGCCAATGAAAAACATTTTTCCCAATAAAAACTGTAGAAAACGCTTGTGTGCAATTATTTCAACACAGTTGTAATTTGAACGTAATTGGCAATCCATTTAAGTACACAAAAAGAAAAAACAATTTTTTTGACCATTTTCTGATTTTGGACATAAGACTATAGTCTTATGTATTTTTTTATTTGCCAATGAAAAACATTTTTCTCAATAAAAGCTGTAGAAAACGCTTGTGTGCATTTATTTCAACACCTTTATAATATGAACCGAAGGCAATCCATTTAAGTACACAAAGAAAAGATTTTTTTTTTTTTACCATTTTCAGATTTTGGACATAAGACTATAGTATTATGTATTTTTTTATTTGCCAATGAAAAACATTTTTCTCAATAAAAGCTGTAGAAAACGCTTGTGTGCATTTATTTCAACACCTTTATAATATGAACCTAAGGCAATCCATTTAAGTACACAAAAAGAAAAAACAATTTTTTTGACCATTTTCTGATTTTGGACATAAGACTATAGTATTATGTATTTTTTTATTTGCCAATGAAAAACATTTTTCTCAATAAAAGCTGTAGAAAACGCTTGTGTGCATTTATTTCATCACCTTTATAATATGAACCTAAGGCAATCCATTTAAGTACACAAAAAGAAAAAACAATTTTTTTGACCATTTTCTGATTTTGGACATAAGACTACAGTCTTATGTATTTTTTTATTTGCCAATGAAAAACATTTTTCTCAATAAAAGCTGTAGAAAACGCTTGTGTGCATTTATTTCAACACCTTTATAATATGAACCTAAGGCAATCCATTTAAGTACACAAAAAGAAAAAACAATTTTTTTGACCATTTTCTGATTTTGGACATAAGACTATAGTCTTATGTATTTTTTTATTTGCCAATGAAAAACATTTTTCCCAATAAAAACTGTAGAAAACGCTTGTGTGCATTTATTTCAACACCTTTATAATATGAACGTAATTTGCAATCCATTTAAGTACACGAAAAGAAAAAACAATTTTTTTGACCATTTTCAGATTTTGGACATAAGACTATAGTCTTATGTATATTTTTATTTGCCAATGAAAAACATTTTTCTCAATAAAAGCTGTAGAAAACGCTTGTGTGCATTTATTTCAACACCTTTATAATATGAACCTAAGGCAATCCATTTAAGTACACAAAAAGAAAAAACAATTTTTTTGACCATTTTCAGATTTTGGACATAAGACTATAGTCTTATGTATATTTTTATTTGCCGATGAAAAACATTTTTCCCAATAAAAACTGTAGAAAACGCTTGTGTGCAATTATTTCAACACAGTTGTAATTTGAACGTAATTGGCAATCCATTTAAGTACACAAAAAGAAAAAACAATTTTTTTGACCATTTTCTGATTTTGGACATAAGACTATAGTCTTATGTATTTTTTTATTTGCCAATGAAAAACATTTTTCTCAATAAAAGCTGTAGAAAACGCTTGTGTGCATTTATTTCAACACCTTTATAATATGAACCGAAGGCAATCCATTTAAGTACACAAAGAAAAGATTTTTTTTTTTTTACCATTTTCAGATTTTGGACATAAGACTATAGTCTTATGTATTTTTTTATTTGCCAATGAAAAACATTTTTCTCAATAAAAGCTGTAGAAAACGCTTGTGTGCATTTATTTCAACACCTTTATAATATGAACCGAAGGCAATCCATTTAAGTACACAAAAAGAAAAAACAATTTTTTTGACCATTTTCTGATTTTGGACATAAGACTATAGTATTATGTATTTTTTTATTTGCCAATGAAAAACATTTTTCTCAATAAAAGCTGTAGAAAACGCTTGTGTGCATTTATTTCATCACCTTTATAATATGAACCTAAGGCAATCCATTTAAGTACACAAAAAGAAAAAACAATTTTTTTGACCATTTTCTGATTTTGGACATAAGACTACAGTCTTATGTATTTTTTTATTTGCCAATGAAAAACATTTTTCTCAATAAAAGCTGTAGAAAACGCTTGTGTGCATTTATTTCAACACCTTTATAATATGAACCTAAGGCAATCCATTTAAGTACACAAAGAAAGGATTTTTTTTTTTTTACCATTTTCAGATTTTGGACATAAGACTATAGTATTATGTATTTTTTTATTTGCCAATGAAAAACATTTTTCCACATAAAAAAATTAAAATGCCTTTATATTCATTAATGTCAACACAGTTGTAATTTGAACGTAATGGGCAATCCATTTAAGTCCACAAAAAGAAAAAAGTTTTTTTGACCATTTTCAGATTTTGGACATAAGACTATAGTCTTTTGTATTTTTTTATTTGTCAAGGAAAAACATTTTTCCACATAAAAACATTAAAATGCTTTTATATTCATTTATTACAACACAGTTGTTATTTGAACGTAATTGGCAATCCATTGAAGTACACAAAAAGAAAAACGTTTTTTTGACCATTTTCAGATTTTGGACATAAGACTATAGTATTATGTATTTTTTTATTTGCCAATGAAAAACATTTTTCTCAATAAAAGCTGTAGAAAACGCTTGTGTGCATTTATTTCATCACCTTAATAATATGAACCTAAGGCAATCCATTTAAGTACACAAAAAGAAAAAACAATTTTTTTGACCATTGTCTGATTTTGGACATAAGACTATATAGTCTTATGTATTTTTTTATTTGCCAATGAAAAACATTTTTCTCAATAAAAGCTGTAGAAAACGCTTGTGTGCATTTATTTCAACACCTTTATAATATGAACCTAAGGCAATCCATTTAAGTACACAAAAAGAAAAAACAATTTTTTTGACCATTTTCTGATTTTGGACATAAGACCATAGTCTTATGTATTTTTTTATTTGCCAATGAAAAACATTTTTCTCAATAAAAGCTGTAGAAAACGCTTGTGTGCATTTATTTCAACACCTTTATAATATGAACCTAAGGCAATCCATTTAAGTACACAAAAAGAAAAAACAATTTTTTTGACCATTTTCAGATTTTGGACATAAGACTATAGTCTTATGTATTTTTTTATTTGCCAATGAAAAACATTTTTCCACATGAAAACATTAAAATGCCTTTATATTCATTAATGTCAACACAGTTGTTATTTGAACGTAATTGGCAATCCATTTAAGTCCACAAAAAGAAAAAAGTTTTTTTGACCATTTTCAGATTTTGGACATAAGACTATAGTCTTATGTATTTTTTTATTTGCCAATGAAAAACATTTTTCTCAATAAAAGCTGTAGAAAACGCTTGTGTGCATTTATTTCAACACCTTTATAATATGAACCTAAGGCAATCCATTTAAGTCCACAAAAAGAAAAAAGTTTTTTTGACCATTTTCAGATTTTGGACATAAGACTATAGTCTTTTGTATTTTTTTATTTGTCAAGGAAAAACATTTTT
The DNA here is from genome assembly GCF_963514075.1 of Conger conger. NCBI lineage: Eukaryota > Metazoa > Chordata > Actinopteri > Anguilliformes > Congridae > Conger > Conger conger. Next base: position 3,569,868 of record NC_083774.1, on the reverse strand, counting down.
CCCAATAAAAACTGTAGAAAACGCTTGTGTGCATTTATTTCAACACAGTTGTAATTTGAACGTAATTGGCAATCCATTTAAGTACACAAAAAGGAAAAAAATAATTTTTTGACCATTTTCTATTTCGGACAAAAGACTATAGTCTTATGTATTTTTTTATTTGCCAATGAAAAACATTTTTCCACATAAAAACCTTAAAATGCTTTTATATTCATTAATTACAACACAGTTGTAATTTGAACCTAATTGGCAATCCATTTAAGTTCACAAAAAAAAAAAAAGAATTTTCTGACCATTTTCTGATTTTGGACATAAGACTATAGTCTTATGTATTTTTTTATTTGCCAATGAAAATCATTTTTCCCAATAAAAACTGTAGAAAACGCTTGTGTGCATTTATTTCAACACAGTTGTAATTTGAACGTAATTTGCAATCCATTTAAGTACACAAAAAGAAAAAACAATTTTTTTGACCATTTTCTGATTTTGGACAGAAGACTATAGTCTTATGTATTTTTTTATTTGCCAATGAAAAACATTTTTCCACATAAAAACATTAAAATGCCTTTATATTCATTAATGTCAACACAGTTGTAATTTGAACGTAATTGGCAATCCATTTAAGTCCACAAAAAGAAAAAAAAAGTTTTTTTGACCATTTTCTGATTTTGGACATAAGACTATAGTCTTATGTATTTTTTTATTTGCCAATGAAAATCATTTTTCCCAATAAAAACTGTAGAAAACGCTTGTGTGCATTTATTTCAACACAGTTGTAATTTGAACGTAATTGGCAATCCATTTAAGTCCACAAAAAGAAAAAAAAAGTTTTTTTGACCATTTTCTGATTTTGGACATAAGAGTATAGTCTTATGTATTTTTTTTATTTGCCAATGAAAAACATTTTTCCACATAAAAACATTAAAATGCCTTCATATTCATTAATGTCAACACAGTTGTAATTTGAACGTAATTGGCAATCCATTTAAGTCCACAAAAAGAAAAAAATAATTTTTTGACCATTTTCTATTTCGGACATAAGACTATAGTCTTATGTATTTTTTTATTTTATTTTATTTATTTATTTTTTCTTTGTCTTCATATTCATCATATGCATGCTATTCTGCATCCATTTCCTCAATAAAACCTCTTTTTTTTTTACCCTTTTCTCCGTTTTATTTTATTTTAATTATTTTAAAATTTTCCACTGTAAACCATTTTTCATCATAAATGTACAGTTGTAAATTTCTTAAAACATATTCATTTTAATTTATTTATGCATACATCATTTTTTATTGGTTTTTATTTTCATTAGAGAGCAGATCACCACTAGAGGGCAACAAAGTCTCCTGGTGTTGGTGACTGGTAAGAGGACATTCTATTTGTCCAGGCCAAACCTTTCCATATAATAATTTGTTGACTTATTTACATTGTGTAAAAACACAGATGTGACATATTTCAAAGTGATTATCTGCTTTATACATTGGTTAACTGGGCTTACTTTTGAGCTTGGGTTAAAACCTGTAACTGTGTCTCTCATGTAACTGATTTTTGTTTTCAAAGATGTATCTTAAACTGGCGCAAAATGGTGTGAGACTGTCATGCATTTTTTGTTTTGCTCCTTATTTGTCATTGATTTAACAACATGCATCTCAAACCAGAACCAGGTGCTGAACGATATGATCCAAAAAAGTTTTTTCTGTATTTTTACAGTTCTAGAAAATATTACCTTTCTTGAATTATTGAGAATTCACAGTAACATTATTTTTCCTCACTCAAATGGGTATTTTCTGTGGAAGTACATTTCTCGGTTCCAGCTTAATCAGCAATTGTACAGAACAGTATGTTTGTTTTAGCAGATGTTGGAAATTACACTTGTCTGCATTCTTGTATTCCTAGTACTTCGGGAGTGTTATTGAAATAATGTTCACTTGAATTCATCTTCAATTTAATACATTTTTTATGTCAATCAGCCAGTCCAGGTTGGTCACTTACCATTGTGTCAGTTCTGCTCTCAAACATATCGAGGTGATTTATTTCTTTACAAACAAATAATTGAGAACAAGCTCATCAATCCACAAGTTCCACAAAGTCAACCTGCTAAGCTATGTTTGTGAAGAGAGTAGGTACAGAATAAGTGCACTTGTAAGTTGTTTTGATATTCTCTTCAAAACGTATGTGTTTGATTGTGGAATAAACCTCCCCCCATTTTCACCTCTGTGAACTCCTCATCACACGCTGCTCAAATGGATACAATAGTCTGATCCAGGGCATGTGGACAGGCATGTCTTATCACACTGAAATACTCACGCTGTGAATCACTACACTGCAGGTGTAACTTCTATTGTTGCCTTTTGATACAATATACAAGAAGACGAGTGAGGAGTTTCTGATGGTAATGTAGGAGGGTAATGTTAACACTTGCTAAAAATCAGTTAACAATATTTACAACTCTACGACAAATCTTCTTAGCAGGACTGTTTAATCCCCCCAAGATGAAAATGTATGGAAAGCCCTGAGCTGTGTGAAACTTCTTCAAAACTAGCTTTAAAAATATCAGGCAAACTGTATATGTATTCATTTGAATTTCATATTATCACATCTAATAATGATTATGCTATTCATAAACCATTTCTAACATTTTACTGTACATCATACTGTCATTTTGCATGTAATCTACTAGATACTGTCTGGACATTCTTAGGTCGGTGTTGTGTAGGGAATACATTAGTTAATTCAGGTTTTCCATAACTGGTTGAGTCATTATTCAGTATAATAGTATATTGTCAATTGAATACCATTGGTAAGCCCCCATACATATCTATAGAAAATGTATAATTGCTTTTACAATAAACAACAATGGAGACATAGATTAAAAAAAACATTGTGTATGATTGATGCAATCAGACAGTACACCCTACACTAGGCAGTGGACTGTAATCTTGTACAATCTTCTACCATGTTGCATTGAAACAACTTACAACATAAGACACTTTAGACCTGTGTCTTTCATTACATTACATTACATTACATTAATGGCATTTGGCAGACGCTCTTATCCAGAGTGACGTACAGTTGATTAGACTAAGCAGGAGACAATCCTCCCCTGGAGCAATGCAGGGTTAAGGGCCTTGCTCAAGGGCCCAACGGCTGTGCGGATCTTATTGCAGCTACACCGGGATTAGAACCACCGACCATGCCAGTCATTTACCTTAGCCACTACACTACACTCGACCAGGAGCTGGGTCGAGTATGGGGTGAGAAAGGGGCGGATTTTCCGTATGTTGTATAGGAAGAACCTGCATGACCAGGTCACCGCCGCAATGTTCTCGGAGAGGGGCAGTCTGCTTGTCCATCGCCACACCGAGGTTCCTTGCACAGGGTGATGGCATCAGTGTGGTATCCCCGAGGGAAATGGAGAGATCCAGATGGGGGAGAGGATCTCTCAGAGCCATCCACCTGGGGAGAGGAACAGAGGAATCATTGCCGGGAGAAAATAACTGTGTGGTCAAGAGAGAGAAAGTTCTCTCAGCCACAGTAACACATTTTTAGCCTTCTTATAATACCCCCTCTGACACCTGTGACCAGGCTGGGCTTTCATTTGTAATGATGTTAAGCAACAAGCCTTAACCGTTGCCATATGCGTCGGAAGAAGTGGTTATTCTTTTTTTTTTTTTAACCGTTGGATCCTATTTCTCTTGCAGATAATTGGGACTATAATTCTCTGAAAATGCAAAATAAAATAATAAATATTAATAGGAAAATTCCTGTAAATTTGCAAAACAAGCCTGTAACATTATTTCGACAATATTGTATATCCAACAATCTTGGCCCCTTTTCCACTCAAAATGACTTGTGAAGCTTACATTTTATTATATTTTGGCGTCAAAGGAGAAATTAACCGAAAATGGGCAGATAGATTTTCTTTAAACCAGACATGTGACAACCCCTAATATATGAACAGTATCTATCAGTCATATTCTCTGTCTCTCACCTGTTAGCTAGCTACAGTTGAGTGAACTATGCATGGGTACTGATGGCAGAAATCCCCCTCAAGCAGCCCTTTGGTGCCTTGTGACTGACTGATGTTTAGTGCCTTGTGACTGATCTGGTTGTCATTAATATGTCACATCGCTGTGTGGTGCCATGCATATGTTAATATGTGTATAAATTATATTGCAGTTTTTATTCATGCTTTTCACTGTCCTACAAAAGTAAAAAGCGTGAATTTAAAAAAAAAGCATAATTCTGATGAGAAAGATATAGAATGTGAAGTATACATTTATATTTTTCATATTAATATGAAGAAAACGTACTAAAGCTACCATTAATCATGGGATAACATTTGCCTGGTTTAAAATGCTTGACTGCCTGAAATGGGTACAGTGTATTAAGTTGTGGTTTCCGACTGCAATCGACTAGTCCACAACGATCTTAATTTCTCAAGTAATCTTCATATGTTGATCACATCACGCCACTGGCTGCCAATCAATCGGAGAATTACATTCGAAACATTGCTGCTTGTGCACAAGTCACTAAATGGGCCTTCATATATCTCCCATCTACCCTTGCCTTACGAACCCCCCAGAGCCCAAGGTCATGTGACGCTGGCTTATTGACTATTCCAAGAGTTAAAACAAAACACGGAGAGGCAGCCTTCTCTTACTATGCTACCCACACCCGGAAAACAAACTGCCAGCAGACATTAGAAATTCCCAAACTCTTTAACTTTTAAAACTAAGCGGGAAAAACATGAAAGTTATGTGATAAATATACTTAAATCAATCTGACTGTTTTAACTTCTTGTTTTTCCTTTAAGTTATTAAGGTTGTTTTTTTAAATTGTAATTTACAATAAATCTTCGTGCGACCGTGCAAACAACGCGACTCAAAAAGGCAGGGCTCCGTTGAGCCTCGCACAGAAGTGACTGCGCGTGCGCTGCGCGTGCGAACGGAGACGAGTCTCTCGAGTCTCGTTCCCGCGTTGGAGGATCTGGAGGCGAGGATCTGGAGGCCCGCGTATTGCTCAACGGCCAACGGCCGCGCGCCGCCGGCCGTAGTGGCCAGTCTTGCCTCCGCAAGCGTCTCTCTCTCTCTCTCTCCCTCCACCGCTGCTCTTTTTAGACATTTAGAGAAGTTGCACGATGGGAAGGTCACCCTTCCAGAGGCACAGATTTTTCCTGTTTTGTGAGCCAGACCGAGGCCCGCAGGGATCGGCCCCAGATGTCCGAGCCGTCCCCCCACGGGCGACACAACGGGCGCACAACGGGCGTCCATCTTGTGCAATCCTGAGTTCCTTTTTAAGAACCATCTCTGGGCAACGCACGCCAGATGCTGGCTTTTGTTGCGCGTTTGTTCCTGAACCGCGGGTGTTTGGCGGAAACCATTATGAGAAAATAATACAATGCCGACATATATCATATATAAATTCCGACCATTTACCATTTACCATTTACCATTTACAACGGACATGTTCACAGGCACAGCCCAGGGCTTCCAGCACCAGACATCCAGCCACACGGGAGTCGAGAGGGGGTGGACCTTCAGGCATTTTGGTCACTGAGCGAATCGATACTGGTTTAAGGAAGCGTCTCTGGAACCTCGGCCAGCCTGGACCTTCAGGTGCGTCGTCTCTAGCCAGTACCTACCAGGATGTGGTCTGTCACCCCACCTGCACAACACCACTCTGAGGCCTTTGCGCTGTTTCTCCAGTTCCTCTCGAGCTATTTTCATCACCCCCCTCGGTACGCTCGCAAACCCCAGCGCTCCCCAGAGACACCACACAGCCCCCACTATTCTGACATTCATTGCTTAATAAGAACATTGATTTTTTTTTTTTTTTTTTTTTTGTCTTGGGAAATCTTAACTACCAAATTGTATTGTTGCTTGTAAAATACCACTCAGGTCTACTCATCAGTTCTAGAGTTCTTTCTCAAAGTGTTTTTAGCAAAATACACATTTGCATCTGTGTAATTACTTGACTTTTCAGTGCAATATTTTACCATGGATATTATGTAATCTATGTTTATAGTATTTCATATATTTCATAATTCTGTCTTTTGGCAAGGTTGGTTCCATCAAGGTTGTCTTTGATATTATGATATTCATTGTCAAAAACTCAACTAACGTTAATTCTCCCTTAATTCTCAATACCCACATTGAAAATAATGGTTGTGTAGAAAATGACTGAGGAGAAAATGTGAGTATTCCTAGTTACGTTTATACAACCGTTATTGTTTACTAATAGGAATAGCAGCACCCTCAAAAAACCTTAAATGAAAGCTTCATTCTACTTCATTCTGTTACTTTTTGATTTAGTTGAATACACTACACTGGTTTATTATATTATACAGTAGTGGTCTACTTTGTTCAGGGTTTTTAGTTTCAGTTATTTGCATGGGTATTGCCAGTTATTTAACAACGTACATTACTTGTGTCACATATGTATTTATTTATTTTTGTAATTATTTTCTATTGGGAGTCACTTGGCTATTTGGTCATAAATGCCCTTCTAGGAAAAACATATAAAATTAGTGTATGTTACAACAGTTATGCTGTAATGCTGAAAAAATGAATAGATTCAGAAATAAAGAGAGTTTAGGAATAATCATAGTGGGTATAGGGATGAGTTTTTGATTTCTGCATTTCTCAGAAATGCTTTGTAAATAGGTAGCTTCAGGAATTAACAAGACAAAATCACGAGGAAAAACGATTGGGGTGTTCTGAACTTAGCACTATCACGACAGATCACAATTCACCATCCGCAGAAAGGGCTCTGTGAACAAAAGCTCAGACATAAAACATAAAGTGCAGAGCAATGGCAAATACATTTCTATTTATTTTTCTGTACATTTTGGAACACTGCCGCAGTGAGTCAATTTCCCATAACTGAGCACCGCAGACCGGCTCCTTCTAAGAAAAGACGCAGTAGAGCTACAAGCCACACATATAAGCCATGATCTGCGGCAAGGCACGGGCTGCAGCTCGATCAGAGAAGTGTAGTAATATACACTGCTCTATCAGACATCGGATCAAACATCGCGAGATTGTGTTATTGCTTCACCAGTCTCCAAGCTATTTCAGTTACAGTTACGGAATGGAATCATCTCTGGAGCTCGGCGAAAATGCATTGCTATAGTTTTGAAGGGTTGACACGGCCATTACGAGCTTCTTCGATTATTATTAAGTACATTTGTAAAGTAAAATTGACCAAGGCTCTAAATTAATTTAATGGCACAGATTTGGTAAAAAGTGTTGTTTTAAGTGTAGTTTTTTTTTCTCTAAAGAAACACTACTCAGCAGTCCTAAAATGTATCATTTGTATTTTCATTATTTAGTGTTGTTTACGTCCTTTACATACAATCCTCCAGCCGGTCATTAACAGTACTAAAGGGTACAATGGCAATACATCGTGAAGTCAAGGGAATGAAGTCAAACAGCTCTGGCATTGACAGCCCAGTTCCCTAGACTATTATGATGCCCCACAGGCCCATTTTCATATGATATCTGTGGCCTGAGGTGTCCGCGTTAGCGGTGGGATTAAGAGACAAGGCGGGGGAAATCTGTGCTGACTCGGCTGGTCCAACAAAGTTTTCTCAGAATGGTGGAGTCAGCACTACAATGTATGGGCCGCCAATGCTGCAAGCGAGCACACACCAAAACCAAAAAGGAAGGATTTTGATGAATAAGAAGATTTATGCTTTTCCTCTTTTCTTAAACCATCTGCTTTCTTACAAAAGGAATTATTGCAGAAATGGTGAAAACAATGCAGCGGATATGCTTAATGCAATGGCGGATACAGGGCAGTGGAGAAGTTTTAATGTAGTCACGGATACAATACAGTGGGGAAGTTTTAATGTAGTCACGGATACAATACAGTGGGGAAGTTTTAATGTAGTCATGGAGACAATGCAGTGGGAAAGTTCTAATGTAGTTATGGATACGATGCAATTGAAATGGTTTAATGTAGTCAGAAGTAAATTTTGCAGTTCATGCTGTGATGTTTTTTGCATCTATTTCGCGCATTAACAGGACAATACAATTTCTGATACATCTGCATATCAGTCTTTTTGATATATCGTATATTTAGATAGTATTAGGATCATGAACTTCAAGTGACGTGGATATGACTTTCATACATACTGTATGAAATGCCTCAAGAGTCTTTAATAGTTGTATTTCCTTATTCATTCAATTCATCAACTACCACTGAACATTCTAGGCAATTGCATACGCAAACGCTAAATATTAGCCTAGCAGGAAGTTTAATCGCAAGGATGACGGCTAATTATTTTGAAATTACTTCATGACATGTTGTCTAGCATCATATTTAGACATGTTACCTCAATGGAGATAAAAGCTTAAAGATATCCCAAAAGTCAGTCATTACATGTTGATACATACGTGACATACGTCTTTTTTTTTTAAACCCGGGAGACTGTTGCGGTTTTTCCATGGAACCCTCTGGTGCCACAGATTGTCCACACACTGTCGCAACGGGGCTAACCACGCTGCAGACGCAGCTGTTCATAGAAAATTTCAGGTCATACGGCCTCCCCCCCACTCAAACCCTTGCTTTCCCTCCCCTCGAGAGACTGAGAAGGCCGTTTGCTGACGGTACGGTACTTATCTAACGGCGCTAGTTAATTCTCCCAGGGAGTTTTTAAAACTTGCCTTTTGACTGTCAGTGACGGAGAGAGCGTGTGACCTATCCCATGGGGCGTTACGGATTCAGCCAGGTGTTGAAAACGTCAATAATACCGCGAGTCTGCTCGTGAAATCGATGCTTGAGGCCATTGTGGATTTTCCCTGTTTCCAGTCTGTATGTAAGAATCGTGAAAGACAATCACTAGAGTTGCAACAACAAAAAAAAATCAAAGATCAGAGACCCAGAGAGAGAGAAAAAAAAACCCTTCACCCACGCTGGAACGGATTGTGCAATGGGCTGTAGCCAAGCAAGGCACACCAAAATAACCCCGCAGTGACCGAGGAACTCCAATATCTGTTCGGCCAAAAGAGGAAGTGAGAGTGCCGGCAGACCTTGCCATAGGTGTACATTTCCAGCCAGAAGGCTCAAAGCTCCGGTACAGAAATGCAGTTTATCAGGTACATCGTTACCCTGGTGTAAAATCCAGCTATGACCAGCTATGAAATACCAGCTACCAACTGTTTCAAAACATAGCTTGCGTTGGTCAAACCATGTTGAGTATGGAGCTGGTCTAACCGGTCAACCAGCTACCAGCTGTTCCAAAACCTAGCTTATGCTGTTTGTTTTTTTGCGCCAGGGTATTGTTTGGTTGAGAGATCTGCACCCATGATCCTACTGCCACTCAAAAATCATGGCAACCACAATGTTTATATTAATCTCAGATAAACTGCTTTTTCATACAGCACAGCATTGTTGAACCATATTAATATGATAAATACTGTATGTGCAAATGTAGGGTTATTCCAAAAAACATCAGTCTCAACATGATTCTTAGCCTTATATTCACACTTGACATCTAACCTTTTCTCTAAATGACACAATGAGGTGAGAATGTTTGACTCATTTAAAGATTTGCCAATGGGGTGAGAAATGTGTCATGCTTATTTCTCACCCCAATACAGCACCATAAAACCAACAGTAACTTGAAACAAGAAGATGAAAAGAAAAGAAAATGGAATGAAAAGAGAAAAAGATAAAAAAATTAAACTGATATTTTCTTCTCGAGACAATAAAAATACATATTACAAAACTAAAAAACTAAGCTTGTTAAGACAGCCATTTTGTTGCAGTGCAAATATCATCGCTTCTAGGCACCATCACATGGACCAACAATGGTGCTCACAGTCCTACACTAATGCATGATTGTTACAGTTTTTTTTACAAAGATATTCACCTTTATGCGTTTAATATATTTAATACTGTTACAGATGTCACTCCCCCGACATACCATTCCTCCTAAAACTATCATTATACGCAATGGCAGGTGACATCATGAAGATAAAATAATTCAATCAAAGGAATATATAAGCTTTGTGAGCTCCATAATGTTTGGGACAAATATATATTTTGGTTAATTTTTTATTCGGCTCTGTACACCACAATTTTAGATTATTAATCAAACAATTCACATGCGCTTAAAGTGCACATTCATTGCTTTTATTCATTTTCATACACGTTTGGTTTCACCATTTACAAATTACAGCACATATTAACAGATGAAGTTTACGTAAATTAAAGTTTAGTTGCGGTAGCTTGTGGCATATCCTTGACTGCTTGAAGTCTGTGACCCATAGACATCAACAGTGGGTTGTATATTATATGATACATACAGTATATCACATCATGCTCATCACCTATAGCAGGGTGGTCAGCACCATGGGCAGTCACTGTACAGAGCACAGTGGATAACAAATATTACTGCATTCAAAGGGTGATGCAAGTTTACAACCATAAGGTTTTGAATTTGAGTTATTGGTGAATGAAAGTATTTCACTTCCCCGACATTACACAGAATTGTTTTTATCTTTTGCATAAATCGCTTGTTCGTGGTTTTCATTAACAGTTCATTTCCTTCATTGAAAGACGTTATCCCAGTTTTGATCTCTTGCTCTTAGTTTAAATAGCTTTGCAGCTGGCCTACCTTCTCATCCCTACGTCACTTGAGCTTGAAGCCACCCGTTCATCTCAGCCCAGCTTGATTCGATTATAATATGAGGTATTAGATACGTTATAGTACTCACTTTTGTTTTCAGGATTTATTTCCTCCTTCTATATCGCATTCTTGTCCACTATTTATGGTACATTCACTATGGCCCTCCAACGTCCACTTTAACAAATACATTTTTTGACCAATATTTCAGTCCATGAGACGCAAGACGGCAAGATGAAGCCAAGTTTAGCTAATAATTCAAGCTCTAACAACATGTGTCATTTAGTCAATATAAATTAGATAAGAGGCCAATATATCTTGTAGTAATTTACAAAACAATACTGTATATTAGCTGCATTAAAATACTGTTTTCACACAAACAATGAATTTGTGAGATGTCTATGAACAGTGCTTTGTGGGATGCACTGTAACTAATTGGATAGCACTTGGTAAAAAGAACAAATAATAGGACAGTTTTTGACAAAGGAAGATAATATGACTAAAAATAAAAATATTACATTACATTAACGGCATTTGGCAGATGCTCTTATTCAGAGCAACATACAGTTGATTTGACTGAGCATGAGACAATCCTCCCCTGGAGCAATGCAGGGTTAAGGGCCTTGCTCAGGGGCCCAACGGCTGTGCGGATCTTATTGTGGCTACACCAGGGATCAAACCACCAACCTTGCGGGTCCCAGTCATGTACCTTAACCACTACGCTACAGGCCGCCCAAATATGCCGCAAAAATGACCCTGGCCCCACAGTTTTAACCTGCCTTCTAAAAACATGCTGTGGGTAGAAAATATAATTAATCTGCATTCAGTGCACCAGATATATTTTGTTGCAAAGTCGGTTTAAAGAAAGGCCATTCATTTAATTGATTGATAGTGATCATTTGCAGAAGTCCACCAATCTCATTTGATTGGTCTCAATACATGAAATTTGTCACAACTTAATCACAGAGAATTACCTTTGCTTGTGTTCAAAGAGAGCAGCTTTAGAAATGTGAACCTAGTAATGCATGAAAACCCAGGGCTTTATCGAAGCTGATCAGGAGAACATTGTGTACGAAGTAAAAGATTTTAGGGTTGAACGATTTTGTGATGTCACGCCCTTCCTATGACTCACTCAAGCATTCATTACACATGGTTCTGCCATTAGCATCATGATTACCTAATTTTGTAACGGTTTTAGAATGTATCTGTCATGTTTGTAAGGGATTGATTCCATGTCAGATCAGACAATGTCAAATTAACATTTGTACGTGAAAAGAATGTCCGTCTTTCTGCACTGCAGCTTGGTTATGATCTTAAGTATATGTCAATATACAATTTCTAATTGAATAAATCCAAGCTTGGACTTGCAAAGTTGTGTAGCATTTTCGTGTGCAGAAGAATGTCTTATGTAGTTTTGTTTCAAAATGGCGGAATTATGTTGAATTAAAATGGCTAGAAAATATGTTGAAATATGGATCACACAGATGATGTTCATAAAAAACTGTAGAAACTATAACGTTACATGTTGATGAACTGCATTGTTCTCTTCTTCCTGAGTGCACTAGAGGTGCTTTCCAGTATCTGCCCAGGTTTTAGAGATGCTGCAATGGAGATGTGTCTGCTGGCCGTAGGCTCAGACTTTAGACATGCTTCAATGGAGATGTGTGTCTGCTGGCTGTAGGTTCAGACTTTAGACATGCTTCAATGGAGATGTGTGTTGTTGTCGAAGCAGTGATGCTTATGACAGAAGGAAAAAATAAGGGTAACACTTACCAACAATGTTACGCCATTAATGCCATTAACTTATGTAGTAGTTAATCAACGACTGAGAAGCTAAAACAGCGTTGTACATTATATGTATTTGTGAAAACTACAATAGTTATGGGCAATTCATATATTTTTTTAAAACTGTTAATGTATTTGTTCATGGCTAACTAATTTTAAATGTATCTTATGGTTTGCTAATATAGAAATATTCCTGTAATTAATAAATTAGTTAGTAGTTAATAAATATATTTATCTGATGAAAAGTTAAAATTCATGCTTAATGCATTTGTACATCATGATTAACAACTGCATTAGTTAATGCAAATTCAAGAACCTTATTGTAAAGTGTGACAAAAAACTAATCTGCACTAAACAGGTTATATTAAATTAAATAGATTAACAAAAATAGTCTTCATTGGTAAAACATATGTCCAGAAACATTGAAATATTTCAAAAAATAAACTAGTATATTTGAATTCGTTTTTAAAAATCAGTTTATAAGCATGTTAATCAAACACATTTTTAAGAAAATATACAGGATTGAAAGGATTAGCCCTTGAATTCACATTTTCAATAAAAAAATACCATATATTTATATTTAATCACAAGCACTCATAGATAGTAAAACCTATCTGTGTCATACTGATTACACAAGTTCAATTATCTTGAATCTTGAACAGGAAGGAAATTAATTAATTCAACTTCAGGCATCTAAATCAGGCTTCCCAGCCCGTTTTAAATACAGTAGGTCTATAGCTCACAGTCCTGCATACTTTCATACGGAACCCGGGTCGCGGACGGAACCCGGGTCGCGGACAGAACCGAAGCGCATCTCGCCGTGCCCGGCAGGTCAGACGGTGATGGGGATGTTCTCACGGAAGCAGCGCTGTGGAGCGTTGTAGCTGCAGAGGTCCTGGGAGATCCGAGCCAGCTGATCGCTCGGCATCTCGTCAGAGATCTGCAGGTTGGCGCTGCTGTACTGGGAGCGCACGGTGTTGACCGCGTCCAGCAGCTGCTGGCAGTTCACTGGTGTGATCTGCACAGACCAGATAAGACCAGTTACCATACCTCTGAACCGAAGTCTATTCAACGTGCAGCTATGAAAGATGGTGCAGCACGACATAGGAATGTAGGTTTTAAATCAATGGTCCCCACTCTTGGGCCCGGACAGCCGCAGGGTGTGCTGCCTTTGGTTGTTACTCAGCACTTAATTGATCAATGAACACAGTTAATTGAACAGTTAACTCACCTCACCTAGTTTCTTGGGTCCTAACTGGTTGCGGATATTAAGGCGAAAACAAAAACCAGCACGCCCTGCGGCTCTTCGGGACCAGGAGTGAGGACCATGGTTTTAAATGGTAAATGTACTTTTTTTTTTGGTCCCCAATCACCCCAACAAGCTCCATTCTCCATGGTACGGGCAGTTCTCTCACCTGGACGATTATTAGCTTGTTCTTGGCAGTGTTGATGTCTTGGAATTCCTCCCCGAAACACAGAGTGATGGTGGGGTCGGGGGCTGAATACTGGCCCTCCTGATAGAGCTGCAGAGCTGGAAACCAAGCAGAACAGGACCACGTGAGACCAGAACACAACAACACCCTATTCCCTGTGACTGTACAGTCTTTATGATGACACTGCAGTGCAGAGTTTCTCAACTCCAGTCCCTGGGACCCACCTGCCAGAAGGTTGTTGTGGTAACCAGGAACTCACACACCTGAGTTAACTAATCAAGGGCATTTTTGGTGGTTTGACTGGTTCAGTCAGTAAGTCAGGTGTGTGAGTTTCTGGTTGCAACAAAAACCTTCTGGAAAGTGGGTCCTGAGGACTGGAGTTGAGACACACTGCTCTCGTGAACAGGGAAACACACGGAACCTAGAATTAGGCATTGTCATTACCGTATCAGAAAGGTTCACAATCCTACGGTGGACCTCTGCGTTTCCCCACTTCTGAATCTCACTGCAGGTCGTCGATACGTGAGCCGGTCACACGTTTTTTCGGGCCGCTGCACTCACCTTGCAGGAACCTGCCGGTGTCGAAGATCTTGACGACGGCGTCCCGCTCCAGCTTGCTGGGCCCGGGGCTGTACTGGGCGCACAGTCCGCTCCAGAAGACGCGGCTCTGGCACAGGCGCTTGATGAAGACGCCCTCGCGGTTGGCGCGCACCAGGACCCCGCGCTCCAGGTGGCCGAAGAGCTTCCGGGTGACGTGGCGCTGCCTCTCGTGCTCGATCATCTCCACGGGCGGGAAGCGGATGCTCTGGAGGCTGTCGCCGCCGTAGAGCATCTCGTTCATCACGGGCGGCTGGAAGGGCGAGATGCGGCAGCCCTCCCCGTGAGTGGTCATGGTGCTGCCCATCATCTTGCCGCCGTAGAAGAACGTGATCATCATCTGCGAGAAGGCTGCAGAGAGAGAGACAGAGAGAGAGAGTGTAAGAGAGAGAGAGAGAGAGAGACCACCATAAGGGATCGGCAGGAGAGATGATGCTTGACGAGACACCACTATTCAGGGAGTATGGTAAATGGTTGGTATTTATATAAATGGTTGGCATTTACATAGCGCCTTTATCCAAAGCGCTATACAATTGATGCTTCTCATTCACCCATTCATACACACACTCACACACCGACGGCGATTGGCTGCCATGCAAGGCGCATTCAGGAGCATTTGGGGGTTAGGTGTCTTGCTCAGGGACACTTCGACACAGCGCGGGCGGGGGATCGAACCGGCAACCCTCTGACTGCCAGACGACTGCTCTTACTGCCTGAGCCAATGAGACGACTGCTCTTACTGCCTGAGCCAATGAGACGACTGCTCTTACTGCCTGAGCCATGAGCCATGTGTCTTGCTCAGGGAGCCCATATATGCACATAATTCTCTTTGCATTACAGTGGGGGGGGGGGGGGGGAGAAAGCGAACTGCGCACAAACCTGAATTAAAACTGCCAGGCGGTGTAGGATCTGGATTCAAAAGCATGGCTGTGGGAAAACAACAACAAAAAAAAACCCCATGATTTAAAACATCACGGCTCGGCTGCACAGAATCTGCAGAATGCATTTCCTCATTTCAGATTCAACTTTTGTAGCACTACATAGCTTCCGTTTGTCAATATGGATGGGAACAAACACACCCTACTAACCGAAATGGAGTAACAAAGATTCTTGACACTTGTTTGTCAGCTCAACAAAAAAAATCCAGCTTTTCCAGCACAGATTCACAGACCAAAAATACGTGTGTGTCAGCAAAGTTTAACGGAAATTGGCCAATCCTTAGTTCTCAGCAAACCAGGGCTGAAGTCAACACGAAGCATATTTTTAGGTCGCGCATGAAAACTGACAGCTTTGTCACCGTAACATTTGGACAGAACAAAACGTTAGCATGCCTTGAGCAACGGGAAGGTTCAAAGCTAATGTCTGTGTTTTTAATTAACTCATGCATTTAATGAAGATGTTCTCTTACGGTTCAGACCGCTCGGGGACCACCACTCCGGAGTGGGCTGGGATCTGCTGGGCTCCTGGGGCGGGGAATGGCAGCTCTTAATATTGGGCCGGTAATCCTCACTGGAAGACTGAATATAGACAAAATGCATTCCATTAAATGCAGAGTTAATAACAACAACAATAACAATAATGATAATAATAATAATAATAATTGTTGTTGTTGTTGTTGTTCATAGTATTCGCAATAGTAGTAGTATCATTATAATTATTATTATTATTATTATAATAAAAATATTCTGTTATATAGGATGAAATACGGTGCTTGGAACTTTATCCATCATATACTCCTGCACCTGTCTAAAAAGCTTTCACCGGGTAGCCGTTCCTAATGGCGCTACAACTGTGTCTTCCACAGATTTAAACCAGTGACTCCTTGGGCAAACAACATATTGCCAGGCTACACTACATGACTCATTTATCCATCTTGTCCTGTGTCTAAATGCAAGAATTTAGACACAGAACAAGTTTTACTAAAATATTTGATTCACATGTCTCACTCCGTCATCCACTACCAGGGCTATCGCCTGCTGTCCTGCATATACTGAACATGTCGGTTATTATTATTATTATTATGGTGAAGGAAGGCGCACCTGTCCCACCTTTTTTATGAGTTCTTCCAGCTCTGCAGAGCTGCATTCCATGTCTGTGACATCACTGACACTCATGGCTGTGCTTTTGCCTGCTGATGAGAGAAGTGTTGTTTGTTTATAAAAAAATAAAAAATTTAAAAAATTTAAAAAAAGTGCATGAATAAACTATTCAGTAGTGTGGATGATATATTTTGTGTGCAATTCATACCAGTGAAACAGTCCCAGACTGTATAGCTATGCTACTACATTTTATAATTGAGATCTGAAAAGAATATGATTTATTTAGTCCCAGTCACCTACTGACAATCTTAGGAGCCCGTCAACATACAGTAGCCCCCCTCTAGTAAATAATTGATCTATGAAATATTTTTAGGAATATACACATACTCTTTTGCTCCTCCTCTGGGACAATCCTGTAGACCTTGTACGGTTCTGAAATGTCCAGTTGGGACCGGTCTGTCACTTCTTCAAAGTCAGGACTCTTGTTCAAAGCACAACGCAGCCTGGTCTTCCATGTGGCTGGCTCTGCCTTGTCCCCTTCTTTAAACTTTCCCTTGAACACTGCCCAGGCCTGGGGGAGTAGAGAATATCAAGCCTCAGAATAATGCCATTAAGACAGAAGCAAGTTGTTTTATTACAGGTGCAAATATTTTTCAGGAGTTCAGGACTTCAAAAAATAAAATAAAATAAAATAAAATAAAATAAAATAAAATATATCTATAATATAGAACTTCCCAATACAATTTAAATTTATTGGAAATTGAAAATATTAACATAAACCTTTTAGTCAGTCAACATTTTAAAATTCGCAGCTTTCCATACAGTAAGGTTATTAAGACAGTATTAATACGGGCCACAATATTCAGCACTTGGTTCTCTTCAGCATCATTATCATGTCGGTTTGATTGTTTTTATTGCGTATTGTATTGTTTTATTGCGTATTGTATTGTTCTGCTGCAGGTCGAGGGGGCAAGACTTAAGACTTTGCTCTTTGTGAATATGATGAATCTGACCGGAATATGATCTGCACAGAAAGTTGTAGTAGAATGCAATATAATTTAATCGCATTAAATTTTCAAAGCGCGTTTATTAAACAGGCTACTTGTCTCGAACTATTTCTTACTTTGAAAATGGAGGCATCGATCTCTTGGTTGTAGTCCTGCTTCCCCGCGTGTTTCCAGGGGATTCTGAACATGGTCCGCTCCTCGTCCTCCCACAGGAGACCGGGGTAAAGGTTACTGTGAATTTGCTCAATCAGCCACTGCCTCAGCCTCCGTCCACCGGGATTTACCGTCATCTTAATAAGAAATCATATGGAAAATACATTAAAATGTCACCAGATGTTCAAAACGCGACAGAGAGAAACGGAGAGTTTCTGTTATCAACCTTCCAATATGTAAATAATACAGAGGAAATAAAGAGTGAAAAGTGTGAAGTAGGCTACAGCTACAATTACCTACACTATAAATATAAGTCTGTAACTAAAAGAAAAGGTACCTCTTTGGTTTTGGTGTGTGGACCTTGCACAGGAGATAGATCCAAACAGCTAAGAGCCAGCACGCTGGAATAATACTTCATACGTAAAATTGCTTATTCTGTTTATAAATTTGATTCACTCCCTTGCTCTGATGTGAAAGCTGATTGGAGCAGATATGTTACTTTGGTCCAATCACAACGGAGAAGCCGTCGTGCCAGGCAGCAATGCTGTCCAATCAAATGTTTCATCCGGAAAAGTTTTTCCTTACATCGGTAACCTTTCCGAGAAATCAGATGCTGCGTTTGTTACTGTTATCTCAGGTATGCCTTTTTTCCTATTGCCAGTATAACTACGGGGGCGTAGTAATATCGTGGGTGTCACAATTGAAGGGGATTTTCAGTCCTCTTTGTCGGCGGGTAGTTTCTCATGCCGGTGCCACTGCTGTTACGATAGTAACCTTGAATTTACTGCCTTTGCTGCTCGTGTTCCCCTATGCATCTATTCGCCATTCATAAATATTTAGAATTACGTGTCCTGTAAGTAGGCAAGTACTGAACTTGTATTTATTCCAAATTGCTTTATAATTGTTCTAAACAGGCTAATCTCATTTTCAGTGTGATGAAAAATATGATTAAATGTTTTGGAACGGGCGAAATTCCTCGTCATTGGTCATTTTACGAGCTTACGAATACATTTTAGACTTAGTGAATCACTGAAATATTATGGCATATGACACACTAGGCAGCACTACGACTAAACTTAAACGAGTCTCGGGTAGACGCAGTCGTATCCCCACCACTTCTGTCAAGAGCTGCTAGCTCACGTATTGGAAAGGTGCCGCTGTTGCATAATTCGTGTAAAGGACACCGTTTGGCAATAATCTACACTGCAATAAATTCAGACATCGGAATCAAATATCAACAGTTCGCACGTGAGTTTGGGTATACTTCACAGTGGACAGGTAAAATGTCGAAATGTCCACTCCTTTTTCAGCCCAGTATTGCTTCCTACTCATAGCCTGCTCAAGCAACCACTTCTCATTTTCTTATGTGATTCTTATCGACTGGATGCCCCACAATTATTTTGCTTTGCTCGTACTCACTTTCTCCTCATATGCAATGCCTAAACCAGTTGCAATAATAAATTAGCGATAGTTCGGGAATATTTCAAATCACTCTGGCTTGCTCTCGGATTATCCGTGAGTCACTCCTCATACACAATTGTCCTCGACCCACGTGCAGTGAATTCCCATCCCCTGTTGAGTGTTATTTTAATACACATTAATTTCTGGTACTAGCCTCTAATAAGCCTACATCTGGGCCTCAAGGTTACAATGCAAAATATGCATACCATATTTAAGTATCAGAAGCAGCACCAATCATGTACAAACCTGCAACCATAAAAAGACATGACATGACATGTCTATTTGTAACTGAATAGACCTGACTTTGACAGTTAATCTTATCAATGGCCTATTTAATGCTGTGCAAACCAGTTAAAACCAAAGAACAGTATTCAAGATTGAAGGATACCCCAAATTACTTCAAAGGCAAATAAGTAACCGAGGCTCCATATGCTGTATCTTCATCAGTGGAACAAGATTACCAAAATTCAGAACCTGAGATGTGATGCAACATGCAACAAATCTATCGTTTGCATTTACTGTCTGTTAAAGGCTATTTTTATCTTTCCGTTGTTTTTCTCACTTCTGTTTCACCTGAGGAGAGATGCCAAGGAGCAAGTCAGTCTGCGCAAGCTTCAGTCAATAAATGTTCAATGAAAATTTGCCAAAACACTTGAACTGAAGTGCCCATATTTTCTGGGACTAACAGAGCTTGAGAAAGTCAGATGGGAGAGCATCTTACTCTTGAATAGTGTGTCCTAAGGCTTCCCCCAGCAATCTCATTAAGTCTGCACAAACTGATAATACAGAATAGATCTTAAACCCGGATGTTAGGCAGTTTTACAAACAGAAAGTTTAAATGGGGGAAAAACAGATGGAGATTTGAACGATCTTGGATAGTTTTGTTTTGCCACCCCTTCCTGTATGTTGGTTTGCCACTTCTGCCAACGGTCGCGAGTTACAGGGTTCTAACCCAGTTAACCAAATGGGATTGGTCTTCCTTCTGTATAATTTCTTAGAATTTCTCGAGTTCCTACAAACTCCCAGTTCACTGCATTTTCCTCTTTACTCAGATGAAAACCACGTCACGATACCATCATGTTTCTGTAAAATACATCATTCTCTGTCCCATCATTCTCCAATTTGCCATTGTAGTAATATACATGCAGAATGACATTGTGTTTCCTAAACATGCTGCCATTCTGTGGGAGCCTGAATGGGACTTCACTAGAAGGCTGGATTAATAATAATAAATAATGTGTTATTTAGCTGATGCCTTTATCCAAAGCCACTTACAGCTGATTAGACTAAGCAGAAGACAACCCCCCCCCTCCCCCTGGAGCAATATGGGGTTAAGGGCCTTATCCAAGGGCCCAACAGCTGTGTGGATCTCATTGTGGTGAGACCAGGGTCTGAATCACCAACCTTCCGGGTCCTAGTCACGTACCTTAGCCACGAGTTCCCGAATATCGTGCTCTTGTTCTGCAGAAGTAACTGAGGGCGTCTCTCTCTCACCGCACTGACAAAAACACGCGAATGCATTAAAATAGTACACCTGGCCAGAAACACCTGGACATGACTCAGAGATTGTTTTTTTTTTTGTTGCTCATTTTGCCCATTTAATAAATTGATATTGGTGGGTGACATGCAAATGCTGAATGTAGAATCATTTTGTTTGCCATTTTTTAAATGTTTTCTGAATATAGCGGACATATTGCCAATATGGCAGCTGAAAGACAGGAGACCGCACTTGAGGGTAGAGGGTAGAATACTGTCTGTTACAGGTATATCTATTTTGCAATTAGCACAATATCTTTTAGCACTAATGGATGTTGTTGGTTTACATAAAGGGAAAGTATGTTTCTATATTATTATATATCAAATGAATCAGCCAGGTGCTAGGTGGCATATGGATCAGGTGAGCTTGCTGACCCATTGGCTACTTGCTGTAACCAGTTTCCAAAAATCATTTGAATTGTGCTAAAATATTTTTAGCACTAGCAAAACTATAAATATGTAGTACAACTGTACAAGTTTAGGCATCTGGGTACTTTTTTTTGGATGAAGTTAGTGCAACAATATAGGTTCTTAATGTTTTTTTTTTTGTTCAGTACCAGCTTGGCAGGCTAAAGATAAATACCTGCAGGAAAATAAATGGTTATATTTCCATGCCAACCCCTCACCAAAAGGCGGTTTTGGTTGCACAGGCATTCAGAAACCAGAAAATGTGGATGCAGTGAAGGTGAGGTTACGTGACCGCACTGTTTTCAGGATGTGAGCCCGTCTTGTGGTCTGTGCTCACCTTCGTCGTGTAGGTGGTGGCCTTCAAACCAGGTCCACTTTGGGGAAGTTGGCAGAAGTGTCTTCATTTTCTCAAGTCACAACAACAGCCTCAGCGCTCGGGAAAAAAAACAAATGGACCTGAATGCATTCGTCCTGCTCTGATGTTCCCACAATGCATTGCTTTTACACAGAGAATTGTGTATCTTTTGCCTCAATAATGCTCGCAGGTTGAGAATAATGCATTGGAAGGATACCGATTGTTAAGACGTCCTTTGTAACGTCACCGATACGTCATTTGACCTCTAGGTCTAGTTTGACTGGCTATATGCACACATCGTCTCAACTGGAGAGCCACATGCCCGCTTAGCACATACTGTGATCAAAGACAAATTGAGGATTTCACCGAATTAAAGTGCATTTTGAGCTCAATGTAGCTGGTGCATGATGTTCTAACACAATTAGTTATAATTACTTCACACTTTCAAAACTAGTTTTGAAGGACATAAGGAAGAAATCGCAAAAATGTGTTTCGAAAATTGTGTTTAGAATCTTAACATTGTAAATATAGGCAAATAACCAGAGAAAACTGGTAAATAACCTGATTTCAGGTTAGTGGCTTGTGGCTTGTCCTGTTAAGAGTAGATGGGATCATTTTTATTGATCCCAATATGGTTCTGGCCATTTAGTTCTGGCAGTTATTGTTCAATTTTATCATTCCAATTGACTATATTTACATTTATATTTTTCTTAAATAAGTTTGATTTGATTTTGCCAAAAATAACTTACTGATTTTGTTTCAACCAAGGTTCTTTGAATGCACAAAAAAAAAAAAAAAGCTTTAAAAATGCACATTAAGCTGTACGTGTTTTATACTAAGCATTTATTAGCAGTCATTATTTTTCAAACAAATGTAAATGTGTGTTAAAACATGTCCCATACATACAATATTTAATACATTTGAGAATTTGTACCAGCTGTATTCTTTTTTTTTTTTCAACGATCGTGAAACATTACATGTAAAATATGCGTTTGACAATTCATTTCCTATACTGTATGCTGCTATGGCTATGATTCATAAAGCACAGGCTGGCTCACCCACTCTATAGTGTATAAGTATATATTCATTATGCAGATTATTCTGAGGACATTGTATGGCTTTAATAGAAATACTCTTTGGAGCCCACTGAAGGTGGAAAAGGCCATTTCGTTTGCGGAAGTGACCGTCACCACTGGTTACTCCCAGGGCACAGCATGCAAGTTCTGGCTTTGTATCCGTTGTTCAAAAATGGCGTTAGGGTGTGGTGGTGGTGGCGTTAACCAGTCCCTGAATGAGAAAAGGTTTCCACTGCCTCTTCACTTAAAATAATCATCCGGGCGGGGGAAGCACCCAAACATAACAGGCGGTTATATTTCGGCGTGGGCCTGTGAATCGGTAGTGTGTAAAGGGCGCTCTCCTAAACGCTTCTAACCAGGGCCAGAGCTCTCTGCGACGTCCAGGGCCGAGAGGCCGGTGGAGCCCTGGCCCCCCGGAGCAGGGCTCGGTTCCGGCCGCGTCAGCTGCTGCTGCCGGAGCCGGAGCCGTACGCGTTGTAGGGCAGGGGGTACACGCCGCTGGCCTGGTTCGCCCATCGCTGATCCCCGTTCCTCTGCCGCTCCTTCTGCTGCTGCTCCTCGTACTGCCGGAGAAGCTCGGCCACCTGCTCCTGGTCCTTCAGCGGGCCCCCGCCGTAGCTCTCCCGCAGCCAAGCGCGATACTGCGAGCGGGCGGAGGGAGGGAGGGAGCGAGGGGGAGAGAGAGGGAGAGAGAGAGGGAGAGAGAGACGTGAGAAACCAGGGGTGCCGAACACCTGCTTTTCAACAAGTCACAGAGTCACAAAAGGGGGATGTGCAAGGAGTCTGTGGCCGCTCGGGTTTGATGCCAGTTCTCCATTGCAGCGGAGGGTTTTGCGAGTTGGGGGGGGTTTACGTTCTTTTTCAAGATGTAAAAGAACGGCCCACTACAAGAGTCATATTTTCTTCAAACCGGAAGTCAGTTACAACTCCAAAAGCAGGAGATCTCAGACAAGCAAATATTTTAACAACCATTTGCAATCATGCTGTTTTTGCCCCCTTCCTGATTTCCTCTATTATTACATATTTGTCACGCTGAATGTTTCCAGGTTTAGACAAAGTGTAATGTTAGACTAAAGGGAACCAGAGGAAACAAAACACAATAATAATTATTGCACTAATTTCAGAATGATAAACTTTTTTTCTGTTCACACACTGTCATAGGTGGAATCTTATTTAACCACAAAGAGGCAATGTACGCAAATGTACGACCTCTACTTTTGTTTACTGCTCTACTGGTGTTCTGCAGGGATCAACTTTAGGTCCTATTTTATTTAGACTATATTAATGATCTGCCCTCAGTATGTTTAGATGTGAACATTGAAATGTATGCTGATGATACAATGATTTTTGTACATGCTAAGACTAAAAAAACAAGCTGCTATTAAACTAATTAAACTTTGCTGCTTTAAAATAATTGTTATTACAATGTGTTGTATCATATTGTTGTCTTGTATTTCATTGTACTTCCTGCCCAGAGACTGTGGATGTAACATTAGCTTGAAGCCAACTCTGGTGCAATTTTATTTTCATTTGAATGGTCCCTGCTAAATGAACAATAAAGTAAAGCAAAAATTCCTGCACTAAATTATATGAAAAAGTCTTTCTGGCTTGGTAAGATAAGTGTATACTGACACTTCCCCATTTGGGCAGCCTGTAGCGTAGTGGTTAAGGTACATGACTGGGACCTGCAAGGTCGGTGGTTTTGATCCCTGGTGTAGCCACAATAAGATCCGCACAGCCGTTGGGCCCTTGAGCAAGGCCCTTAACCGTGCATTGCTCCAGGGGAGGATTGTCTCCTGCTTAGTCTAATCAACTGTCATTAAATGCCATTAATTAATGTAATGTAAAGTCCCTGGACTTCTCTCAGGTGCCATCAGTTCTAATCCAGACCAAACAGGGACAATGAGTGGGTAAGGGATACCGAGGGAAAAGGTCTGCTTCCCACATGTTGATTTCCCATCAGCCTATGGGCAGCAGTGCCATCCCATAATGTACGTCACCGTCTAACAGCCGTTGGCGGCAGTAGATGCAGAAGTCCCGTAACTCACTCACATTCTCACGGCTGGAGGCTATCAGTGAGTGGGAAGCAAAACTACATTCCAGTCTAGGGGAATTCCTGTTTTCCTACAACATCTTCCTAATTTACTGGAACATTTTTTTTTTTCTTTTTAAATCCCAAATGGATATGCAACATACTTCCCCCGCTCTGTACTCCAGCAAACAAACAGTTGAAATAAAACGATCACTTTGTTGTTAGAATGCAGACCTTCAGCCTTGATTTGAGGATGTTTTACATCCATAAATGGGTGAACAGTGTAGGAATTGGAGCCCTTTTTATACATGGTCCCCCCCCCCCCCCCCCCCCTACAATTTTAGAGGAGCAAAAGTAATTGTTTATTTCAATTTGTTTGTCTGCTGGAGTACTGAGCAAAAGCAACAAAAAAATGTGTCCGTACACCGTACATTTCGCACACCGAAGTGTATGTTGTTAGTTGGGCTACCGCAAGCGCCTCTGAGCTACGGTAGCACTGAAGCGGATTCTGGGGGAGCCCCCGGCAGGATCCAGGCACTTGCGTCAGCAGTGGATCTACAGGAGGAATGTCTTGGCTCTCGGTTAAAGGACAGCCAGGAAACTTGGGCTCTTCCTTCCTTCCTCGCCGTTGGTGATACAATACATGACTCCGCACGCGGTGGCTTTGTTCGTGACGGCTAGAAGCATCCCTTTCACATTCGCCGATATCGATCGACGTTGGGCATTATCGTGTTTCTTTCATCGGTATCTGTGCTTAGTTGGTGCTAGCCTATCGGGCAAATAAGGGATCACTCCATATTTTTATTTTTATAGATCCTACTCACTGTACACTCACCCGCGTATATTCTTGTATATATTCGTCAGCCCCACCACACAATATGCACAATAAATCTGTGTATATCCCTGCATGCATTGACAGCTTATGCCATCTTGCACTTTTTGTCTTGCGGTTGCATTTCTATTTAATATATATTTCTAGTACTTTTGTATTATATACCAAGTACATCTTGGAGTTCAGCTTACAATTATAAATAGGCCTCCAGTGCCTTCTTGGAGATATTGCACTTCCTGTGACCGACACTGACATTCTCCACTTTTCTAAGTCACTCTGAATAACAGTTTTTGCTAAGTCACTGTAATGTAATGAGCTCCTACAGTAACAATTGCATTTTTAAAAAAAAATTTTACTTCGCAGAAGTTGATAAGATGACTGATTATTGGACCTTGACCTGGACCTGATTCTTTTTTTAAAATTTTTTTAGTTTAATAACAAATAAAAAAGAATAATAAAGCAAACCAGCCACATCCTTGAGCAGTACTTTTGGATGTGTCGGTCTTGTGCTCATCGGGCATTTTCACACCATGCTCAGTTCAAATGATTTGCATCCACCTGCACATTAACATTGTTTGCAATTCAGGTTCCCTTCATTTCTGGTAAACTAAATCACACTTGAATCAATCGAGGTACATTTGCGTGGCTAATTTTCATAGTGTGATATGATAGCTGGTTTTGTGCCGCATCATATTTTCACTGCACGTATATGACTCGGGTTTCTAGATGAATTGGACTACACTACGGTTTGACAACGCCAAGAGGCCAGATGCGACGGCACCCTAGATGTGTTTATGTTCTGGGGGTTGAGACTGGTTTGAACTTTGAAGTGCAGCACGACTGCATTTCCACATTTTACAAGTCTAGACAATGCTACAGAAGTGTAACTTTCAGTCTGCCTGAACTGTGGTAGATAAAGATATGGACTAACAGCAAAAATTCCAAATTTCTACATACAAGCAGAAGACTATCGTTGACTGTAAAACACTTACTGTGAATAAGTCACACTGCATATTCCTGTGAATACGGTCAACCTACAATGTGAAATGGACACTACCGGTACTGACTGAATTATGACACACAAAATTAAAACAAGAAATCTCTCTCAAAGCCACGGTCCCTTGGTCTTTGATTACATTGGTGTTGGCCCACATTGATTAAATAGCAACATAGGCAAACTACTCAAATCAACAGACATGCTAATTAAATAACTCCTGGCAATACATTTCATTTATTTACAGTGCACATTAATCCACAATGTCAACGTTCCAGAGTTGGCTAATGAGCTCATTTTTATCTGTAGTCCCTAACCTGCGTGTGTTTGGCTTGTGGGAGGAAGCCCACGCAGACACGTGGAGAACATGCACACCGAAAGGCCCGGGGCTCAAACCCAGGACCTTCCCGTTGTGAGGCAACAGTGTGCCTCCGTGCCACCCGGACATCACTGCACCACCGATAGCGGTCACAGATTCACGTCCTGCGTATCGGTTTTGTTCAAACCCAATAAAAGGTAAAACAAAAAATAACCACTGTAAATGGCATGACATTCAGTTTGACAAAATCCGTTTGTTTCAGGTTCTGAAATCCAATTTTCCCCCAAGAATTAAATTAAGAAACGTTTTTTAAATCTATTCCTTACAGAGTGATCTGCACCGTGAATATATTATTACAGATATTTAGCTGACACTTTTCATCCAAGGTGAGGATTAGACTGTAGTTGATTATAATCCCCCCTGAAGCAATGTGGGGTCTTGGTCACGGGCCCAACAACTGTGCAGATCTTGTCACGGCTACACGGAGGATTGAACCACCGACCAACCCAGTCATGCACCCCATGTGCACAACTGTTACTATTATTATTATTGTTGTTATAATTATTGAACTAGCACAAAGTCCTATCTGAGGGGACCTGATTGGGACAAATAAGGGACCTGATTGTATGTGGGAGAGCTTCTATCACACAATTCATATTCTGAGATTACACTGAAGTGCCATGTCTGACTGGAGTTACATAGCTAGGGTATGAACCTACTGTTGTCCATGGTGATCTCGCACGACAGCTGTGTAGAATAGATCCAGGAATTAAGAACTGTATAGGAGTACGCGAGAAGGTTATTTTATTTTGTATGGAATCATGCCAGGTGTAGCCACGGTAAGATCAGCACAGCTGTTGGGTCCTTGAGCAAGGCCCTTAATCCCACATTGCTCTATGGGGGGGGTGGGGGTTGTTTCCTGCTTGGTCTAAAACTGTAAGGGGCTTTCGATTAAAGCATCAGCTAAATAATAATAATAATAATAATAATAATAATAATAATAATAATGTGTTATTATTATTATTATTATTACTACATGTGATAATATTCCTCAAGGGACTAGACACCATGGGGCCCTTACCTACTATAATTTCAATAAAAGTAAATAAATTACATGTATTTGGAAGACAGAAGAGAAGAAATATATATCAATAATATTTTACTGGGGAGAATGTAGTTACAAACAGACTACGTGAGAGGTCACAGCTATTCAACAACTGAGCTGCTGAGGCTGTAGTGGTTGCTCAAACATGAATTTCAGTACAGTAGGAAAATTTGAGGGGGAAACCATTCTTTAAAAAAACAATAATACAACCGCATCGTTATTGTCTTGACGGCTATACCGTTAGCCCTGAAAGTAGCTACATCCTTTAGGGTACACCAGTCACATGCCGAAGCCCTTTGAAGTCCATGCGGCCATCTTGTTTCAGTTCTGTTCCATTAGGCTACATGGTTGTGCGAGTCAAAGATTGCTTGTTTTCATGTTTGAGGTGGTTAAGGCAGGAAAATAGGGAAAGTTTTTTTTTTTTTTTTTAACATTTAAACAATGGAACATTTGGCCGCATTCTGGGGGGTCTGGACTTCACAGACTGGCCCTGTGCTAATCTGCTGGAGTTCCAATATCCATATGGCATGCTTTGGTTACTGGTAGTCACGGTGCCTGAACGTGCCAGTAATGCAGCCATTGATAGATTGCATTACATTACATTACGTTATTTGACTGATGCTTTAATCCAAAGCAATTCACAGTTGATTAGACTGACAGACAATCCCTTGCTCAAGGGCCCAACAGCTGTGCAGATCTTATTGTGGCTACATCGGGGATCGAACCACCGACCTACCGGGTCCCAGTCACGTACAGTACTATAAGCACTACGCTACAGGTTGCCCTAAATAGCTATTTAACTATAATGTAACTGTACCGTTTCTACTATAAAAGACTACTCAGAGATTTCTTATATTAGTAATGCAAGTTGTTTATTGATAGTTTATTAACTATGGGAAATGCATCTTTACTTTGATTCCTTTTGAACCTTAAACACGGCATACACCTAGACCAAAATGTACACTCAGTGATCACTTAAACAAGCGTCAAGTAAATCGGCTACACCAGCAAAGTCTAAAAAATAAGTAATAAATACCTATATATACACAGCTATCAGCTGTTTCAAAACCTAGCTTGAGCTGTTTTTCCAGCAGGGCAGAGACCTGTTTGGGGCCCCAACTAGGTTAATTTGCTTTTAGGACTAATGAGAAGAAAGATTAGTTGACCCTTAAAGAGATATCTGGCCAATTACTATGGCTTACGCCAAAGGCCCCTGTGATTGTTTCAGATAACCTAAGTGCTTCCTGTACATTTCTTTCTACAGTTTAATATATGTTCAATGCCAAAATTACATATTAACATATGATACATATTAATTATCAAATTAAGGAGGCATTACTGGCGATTATCCATGTTATCGCGCGTATGGTTGTCACAACAGTGGTAGCATACTTTATCTGAATTGG
>NC_083774.1:3500694-3535694 GCF_963514075.1 Conger conger | reverse complement strand
CCTTAGGCAAGGCCCTTAACCCCACATTGTCCCCTGCTAAGTCTACTCAACTGCAAGTTGCTTTGGATAAAAACTACTCCACTAAATCAACTAAATAAACTAATGTATGTCATCAATGTTAGGGGAAAAGCAAGAATGAATTACCAGAAATATTTTATATACTTCAAAAGAGAAATACGTAGTACGGCATTGTTCTTTAAAACGAGAACTTCTTGTTCAAACGCTGCGGCACTAGACAGTCGAAGAGCAGACGATGCACCATTTGCTCACTCTTCTGGAATAATCCATTTAGTTCTTATCAGCACTTTTTCCCCCCCCACAGCCAGAGGTTTCCGGCCGTCTTGTACAACGTGCAGCGTATTTCCTATTGTAGCCATTTGTGGTTACATTCTATGGGATTCACTCAAAACAAAACATTTCACTCTGCTGGTCGCATACATTACTGCAGGCACTCCAAAAGAATCTCTGCCCTGTATAGGTGTGGCAACAGATACCGCCGTGCCACACCTAGCACCTGGAACACCTGCCGTGCCCGTGCTGATGAAGCTCAACTGAATGCACAAAACGACACAAACTTTAGTGACTTGAATTACTTTCACTTTCACTCACAACATTTGACTCATTTCTCCAACAATCACAGAAACAGAAAGCTCGTCCAACAAAAGATACTGAAATTCATCAACAAAAAAAAACATCATGCCTTAAATATAGACTGAGTGAAGACTTTATTAGGTATTTTAGACTTTTTTTTTTTTTCTTTTTTTCTATTCTGCTGCTGTATCCTACACACCTGTAGGTTTGAAGTGTTGTGTGCTCAGCGATGCTCTTCTGCATATCACTGTGTGGTTATTCGGGACTTGAACCACCAACCTTCCAGGTCCTAGTCATGTACCTCAGCCACAAGGCTACACAGAGAAGAAACCTGGAGAGATTTACGAGAAGGATAGTGGCTAAATTAGGGTTATGAGAAACACTAGATGAGACGTAATAAATCACAGATTCTCTGTGACCTAGTGAAGCCAGGTTTTTTTTCAAGTGAGTCACTTGTACAAGTACACTCACAGCCCTGACTTTCAGTAGCTCTAAACACGACTCAAGCAATGCTCTTCCATTCATTCGGTGAAGAATTCCCTGCATCTGTAATCATCGTAGAGGACTACATCGTCACATCCCCTGAAATGGCGACGTTTACAATGACACTTTACTTTCTAGCGCGCTGCGACGCTACAGAAATGCGTTTTATGACAAACACAAGCTTTGCACGTCAGGTGTTGCCAAAAAAACCGCATCAAACAAGGCCATTTAAAAAAAAAAAAATTCATTATAAGCTACATCAGTATGGTGAAAAGCGAAAGAGTGCATATAGACACAGCCACCGTCAGAAAGAGGAAGGAAACTTAAGAGACAGAGCCGAGGCTGATTCTAAAAGAGTCCGGGGCCAAAAGTCAGCTGCAGCGACATCCACACAAACATCTCAGATTTTACACCGAGGGCATCGAGTTCAGTTAATGGGCACATTACGGAGATCAACGGCACCGCAAAACCCGGGGGCTCTATTTCACAACAAAACCAACCTGCTTACAAACAAAAAGGAGGCCGAGCCCTACGTTTCCACCCCTGAATTATGCGTTATTTATGCGGTAATGCGCCGTACCTAGAGAGAAGGCGGGGCAGCTATTGGTCCCATTCCACTCGCTGTTCTGCGAGATGGAACTGGTGCATCGTGTTATTCAGGATTGGGTTGGAACTCTGCAACTGTCTACATGGGTGGATGTGGGGGCATTCTTCATCCCCGAACAGTTAATACACCTGCTTAAGAAGTTGTTGGCACGGAGAATTTGGCACTGTTGGAATGTCCCTGCCCTAGGGAAAAATCCTTAGGCGGCACTACGCCAGCATTATGTGTTTTGGGGTGGAGATCCTCCTGGATGCTTGTGACACAACTGTAGGTTAGTAGAATTACATCACATCACAGTTATATTGCGGACGCTTTTATGCAAAGCGACTTGCAGTTGATTAGACCAAGCAGGGGACGACCCAAAGAACAGGACCCCAGGATGAAGAGCTAGACACCATGGCATGACCTGCTACAGGCCGAGAAGCTGCTCCAGAGCTGGTCCATATGGGAACACACCCAGCAAACAGTGAGATTTCAATGCGATACACAATGAACAATACAAGTCAACAGAGCAGTATTTCCTTTCTTTCTTTTTTTATTTTAATTTTTTTTTTACAACACACCTTTAAATTGGTGAAACACACACGAAAACAGACCCGGTCTGCCCCGTTCCTAAACAACCAAATTTTATTAGTGTGGGTATGTTGTAGAATTTCAACTAAAACAAGATTTCTAGAATGACTGGAGGGAAGGAACAGTTTGAGCAGCTTAATGAAATAGTGAGATGGTGAGAAACAGGCCATTCATCCCAGCCGTGCTCACCTTTTACTACCACTAAAGTGCACCTACTGCTGAGGTTGCCAAACAGAAAAATAGTATCTAGCACCGTATCAAGCCTGGTCTTGAAGAGGCCCAGTGATTCTGCCTCCACTACGTGATCTAAAACATACTGATCAACCATCTTATGAAGAAGATGCCGTAATAAGACAGAAATGCCCCTGGATCCGCCAAGTGACTTCTGCCCGTTCTTCGGGAGTGATTGAGAATTTGCGGGGAGAGTGATGTTGTGCTACTGTTCTGTGCCCATGAAGAACGGACAATTGAGCTTCAGGATCAAGCCGAAGCTGTCACCCAAAGTGACTCACAGCAGAGTTGACTAAGCAGGGGCCAACACCCCCCCCCCCCCCCCCCCGCCCCCCCCGAAGCATCAACGAGGGGTTAAGGGGTTTTCTCAAGGACTGCGCAGATCTCATCATGGCTACACCGGGGGCTTGAACACACCGTGACACTCCTGACATTTCCAGCTAAAACTGAAGTTAGCCAAACGGGAGAGGGGGAGATGGAAGAGGGGGGGGGGGAGATGGAAGGGGGGGGGGGAGATGGAAGAGAGGGGGGGGGAGATGGAAGAGAGAGGGGGGAGATGGAAGGGGGGGGAGATGGAAGAGAGGGGGGGGGAGATGGAAGGGGGGGGAGATGGAAGAGAGGGGGGGGGAGATGGAAGGGGGGGGAGATGGAAGAGAGGGGGGGGAGATGGAAGGGGGGGGGGAGATGGAAGAGAGGGGGGGGGAGATGGAAGAGAGGGGGGGGGGGGTGAATGATCTGACCCCCCTGCAGGTGTGGTCAGCGGCTCCATAAGGGTGATGAAACTGTCAGACTGTTGCCCCTATTTTTAACCCCCCAGGGATTGTGACAGGGTGTTTTTAATAGGCCGTGGGGCCTGGGTGCTGCCGCGTGTGGAGGCCGAGCTTCCTTCCTCTGCACCCGGCAGGCTGGCCGATTGCAACAGGACCGCCCCCCCCCCCCCCCCCTCCGGGAGCGGAGGCCGAGGCTGGAGCACGTAGCAGGTCCCCCCCCGTCCTCTCCCGGCCGGGCTAGTCACCTCCACCGCCTTCTGAAGGCCGTCTGAAGGACTCGAAATTAGGGCTGCCGGACATTGCACGTTCATCGTCGTGGAGATATGAACATGCGTGATGAGCGTGTCGCGAAAAAAAACTAAAAACGGCTTCAACTGCGATGAATATGAACAGGATCAACAGTAAATTGATGTTCTGTTAAATTGGGTGCTCATGTGCAATGCTCATGTTCTGGGGTCTTTGTTAGCAGTGTACAACTGTGTGCGCACTCCAATATTTATTTATCGCAAGTCATATTGACATTGCAGTATTCAACAACGTTATCACACATTTTCCTCATAGCTTGCAGCCCTAACTTGAATGTGCTCCGAGTTTGACATAACCAGTTAACTTTTTTTTGTCATCAGCCTACGATTTTTCTAATTTGGTGGGATTAAACTGTAAACATGCTATAAACATAATGCTATGTTTTCAGAAGTCCTGTACCATGTGTTGTGTGGGGTTATTTTGACCCTCAGTAATGGTTTAAAATGTGAGAAAATATACAACCATTTTCATTTCTTTGTGGATGATTCTGGTGGCACTTTCCCATACAGGTGCCAAACTTTCACTTCCTGTACCTCAGACTAAAAATTAGATGTTCCTCACAGATGTTTCATATTTAGGGATAAAAGGCTAGTCACTTAGGAGACAATAAGAAGCCATTTCTCTATTACAATAATTTTGCTTCAGTTCAAAGTGTTGGGGTTGACCCCAAACATAAAAGTGGCCATAAAATCTTAACATAATATGAGAGTTATAGGATGCAATAATTAATAATGTGTAATTGTATTGTATTTCCAGATTTCCAGTCTAGCCACTACATCTATATTCAAAAAGTACTTAGAGTTTAAATAACACCTACCCTGCAGACCCCTCCACCACCCCCTTTATGGTTTTCAAATGCATTTTACAAAGTCCCATAGTATAGATACAGTTTCTAGCATCAAAAAAAACAAAAACAAGAAAAAGCTAAAAACCACAATCTTTAATATAAACCTCCTGGAAATACCACAACCCCCCCCCCCCCCACCCCCAACAGGGATTTAACAATATATCACATTATTGGCTAATGTAGTATGGTGCAATAGAAAAGCTGCTTCCTCCAAGTGTGCAATTCAAACCAGTGTCTTTTGTTCTTTGATGACACAAAATGGCAACCGGTTATGCAATAGGACTTTTTTTTTTTTCTTCTTTTGTAATAAATAAAAATAATAAAAAGAAGAAAAAAAAAAGATTGTTATAAATGGTGAAGTCCAAAGAAAGTGAAGTGAGATCTTTGCACAACCTCCTTAATGTCCTTAACATAACAAAACATAAAATAACACACAACACACAACATAACACATAAAACATAAAACATAAAACATAAAACATAACATAAAATAAAACATAAAATAACATAACATAACATAACATAACATCGCAAGAACATGCCATTCAGCCCAGCAATGCCCGCCTTTTCCTACCAGTAAACTGTACCCACTGTGTACCCACTTAATTTGGCTGAAAGCTAAATTGATTAAATAATGAAAATAATCCCCTATTGCTGTTGGCAGTTGTTCTCATGGTACAATAAGGGGCTCAAACTGCCTGAATTAACTGAATTAGCTGAATTAAATCACAGATAATGATAACGATGATGATGATGTAGGTCATTAAGTAGGTCCAGAAACCTGATTCTTCTCTCTCTATCTCTCTTTCTCTTTCCCTCTCCCCCTCCCTCTCGCGCACACAGACAGAGACACAGACACACAGACGCACATGCGTGCACACGTGCGCACAGACACAGACAGACACACACAGACAAAGGCGCACACAGAGACACACAGACGCACACAGAGTCGCACACAGACACAGAGATGCGCATACAGAGGCACACGCACAGAGAGACACGCACAGAGACACACGCACAGAGAGACACGCACAGAGACACACGCACAGAGAGACACGCACAGAGAGACACGCACAGAGAGACACGCACAGAGACACACGCACAGAGAGACACGCACAGAGAGACACGCACAGAGACGCACAGGGACACACGCACTGAGGCACACGCACAGAGGCACACGCACAGAGACACACGCACAGAGACACACGCACAGAGACACACTCACAGAGACACACGCACAGAGACACACGCACAGAGACACACTCACAGAGACACACACGCACAGAGACACACTCACAGAGACACACACGCACAGAGACACTCGCACAGAGACACACGCACAGAGACACACACTCACAGAGACACACACGCACAGAGACACACGCACAGAGACACACGCACAGAGACACACGCACAGAGACACACACGCACAGAGACACACACGCACAGAGACACACTCACAGAGACACACGCACAGAGACACACGCACAGAGACACACGCGCACAGAGACACACGCACAGAGACACACACGCACAGAGACACACACGCACAGAGACACACGCACAGAGACACACGCACAGAGACACTCGCACAGAGACACTCACAGAGACACACGCACAGAGGCACACGCACAGAGGCACACGCACAGAGGCACACGCACAGAGACACGCACAGAGACACTCACAGAGACACTCGCACAGAGACACACGCACAGAGGCACACGCACAGAGACACTCGCACAGAGACACACGCACAGAGACACGCACAGAGACACACGCACAGAGAGACACTCACACTAGAGACACTCACACTAGAGACACTCACACTAGAGACACTCACACTAGAGACACTCACACACAGAGACACACACAGAGACTCACACGCACACACACCACAAAAAAGGAAGCCCTCAGTGCCCTCTCAGGATGCCGAACAGAATGGAAAATGTCTCCTTTCTCTTGAGAGCAGAACAGAGAGCACCCTGCCCTGACGGCGGCGGCGGATACAGTAGGAAGTACAAAGCGGCCCACGGCGTCGGGGCGTGCTGTCCGGCCGCGACTCCTCAAAGACAGCGGCTCAGCCCACGCACAGCGCGCGGAGCACGAGAGGGAACCCCGGAGCGCGCGCCGTCCCGCAGGGCCGCGGGGAATCTACCCGCTGCCGTAATACCAGCCCACAGACACATCACAGGGCCCGCATGTGACCGACGGGGAACTTCACTACTTTTCAAATCACTGGGCGCCTCTCGATTTATGAGAAACACAAATCAAATCAAATCACGCAGCCAAAAAGAGCTGCTCCTTCACTTTTAATATTCCCCCCTTTGCCGACGCGGCAAATTTAGCCTCCGACTCCAATTAGTTTCATAACAAATTAGGTATATCTGCAGCGAAAATTAAAGTTTACTATAATTCCGAAACTTCATATATTGAACAATATTATTGTTTACTTGTCCACCAACATAACAGAAATATTAAATTATGATAGTTGCTATTATTGTTATTGTTGTTGTTATTCTTATTATTATTATTATTATTATTATTTGACACCTTCCCGGGAGAGCAACTCTATCTGTCTCATGTTCAGAGACTGTTTCTTGAACGGCTATTCACAGAATGCAACCACTGTTGCTGTGTGGGCATATTTTATTCAAGACTGTGGTAACAATATAAACATACAGCAATTCCAAAACGCTGAATCCTCAAAGTAGTTTCCTGTCATGTTACCATACAGAGTGGTTTTCTGAGACGTTTCACAAAGTTTTCACACAACTACGATACAGCTTCATTCTGCTCTGATATTTAGGACTGTCATGATTCATAAAATAATCAGTAATAACTCATATCGCTGTAACACTCTTGCTAATTCAAATTAGCCCATTTTCATAAGTTTCGTGCAATTACTGAATTATTGGCTATGGGGGCCCATATGCCACTGTAATTCGTACAGTATTTACGTAAAACAATATGATACTCTGGTTGTATATACAGACTTGATTTCACAATGGGGAGGAATAGCACTGTGCCACTGAGTCCCCCCCTCCCAAACCACAGCGGATCAGGAAGGAGACAAGTTAAATTAAATAAGGGAAGGAGGACTACACTGCATTTAATAGAAGTTAAACTATTAAACTATTAAAAGTGCCTCGGGATTATACATTAAGGAACAATGACTCATGAGAATGAGAATGAAAAAATACCTCAGTTCAGAAGAAACTAAAGTATTTATATTTCCTATCCACCACAGCTGTCCTATTTATAATTTAAAAAATGCTTACAAATGAACAGAAAATTGTGCGTGTGAAAACACGAGGAATTGTGCAGAGACCGATGTGCCGATGGTTGCAGGTAGCAGACGTAACGCATCTTTGGGTCAGTCTGCTGTTAAAAGTGCTATACAAATAAAATGTCATTTTATTTATTTTATATACTTAAATAAAACAAACACAAATATTCAGATATTTAGGCAACAGTATAAATGAATAGCCAAGGCTAGCTCCGTTAGCCACTAGATTACCTAGATTACCCTTAGCCTAGCCTAGCCATTCCAGCACTTTTTCTACCAACCCTCCACTGTCCTGGAAAGTAAAGCAAAGAAAATCTTGAAAGTCCTACACACTAGTTTCCAGCAATGCAGTTTGAGATGGTCAGATCACAAATGAAGATTGGATAAGCAATTTCCTTCCTGTTTGATTCCCAAAAGGAAGGGTGTAATCGCACCCTGATTGGACAAGACGGTAACGCACAACAGCTGCTCTCAGTGACTAATTAACTGCCAAAACCTCCGAAATACTGATCGACAACTGAACCACATAGTCCCTGTAATCAACCAAGTCAAAGGAATCTCTATCTGAATGACTACGAAATCAAAAATGAGTATGAAAAGGCGGTAATGAAATAAATTAAATTAAATAACATGCCACTAAAGTAAGTTAACTAGCAAATAGGACAGGATATAGGTGACTGCTACACTATTTGCTTTGCAACAGTAACCAAGTTACAGTAGATGTGCCAAGAACCAACAATTACTGGAACCTTAATAAAGACACAGGCAATGAGCTGTTAAATAAATTAAATAAATAAATACAATAAATAAATTCTGAGTAAGTTCAATAAAATTTGTTTACATATGCAAATGTTGCTCATACCACAATAGGGCAGAGGGAAAATAGCTCAAACATATCTATGCTAATTAGCTTAGCTAATTGAAATAGCTGATAAAAATAGCTCATCATCCCACTGGCTCCATATATGCACTCTCAAATTCAAAACTCAGAGCTCGCCTATCAGACAGCTAAGCAGAAGCAACCAGCCAGCCAGTTCATTCCAGCACTGCCAGAATAGATGAGTCGAGTCCAGTCTGTTCTGGAACTGCTGGACAGAGCCTCAAAAAGTGGCCAAAACAGCAGAAACCCAACTTTGCCCAACTCTTCAGACTGCACCATGGCCAACTGGGTGTAAAGACTGAAGAAAATGTAATCTGTGTAGGAGAATTAACTTTTACATTTCATGCCATTTGGCTGACGCTTTTTATCCAAAGCGACATACAGTTGATTAGGCTAAGCAGGAGACAATCCTCCCCTGGAGGAATGCAGGGTTAATGGCCTTGCTCACGGGCCCAACAGCTGTGCGGATCTTATTGTGGCTACACCGGGGATCGAACCACCGGCTGACTGATTATAAATGTGCCTTCTATTCCTGGGACTATCACTGATGTTCTGATGCACTTCGGTAAGTCCCTCAGGACACAAGGGTCTCCAAAGTGAATTATAGTACATTACAGTTATTTAGCTGATGTTTTCATACAAAGTGACTTGCAGGGCCTTGCCTAGGGGCCCAACAGCAGAACAGATCTTACGGTGGCTCTCAGGGCTTGAACCACCAACCTTCCGGGTCCCAGTCATGTATCTTAGCCACTAGGCTACAGGCATTGGTAAGTCTCATGGTTGGATTTTTAACACAGCTTTTTAACCAAGGCCAAACATTTGTCTGGGATAGGCCAATATTTGTTTTTAACATATACTGTCAGTGAGCACTTGATTAGGTAGACCTGTACACAACAGCTTGTTCATGCAAGTATTTGATCAGCCAATCATGTGGCAGCAACTAAATGCATAAAAGCATGCAGACACGGTCAAGAGGTTCAGCCGGTTTGCAGACCAAATGTCAGAATGGGGAAGAAATGTGATCCAAGTGACTTTGACCATGGAATGATTGTTGGTGCCAGACAGGTTTGAGTATCTGATCTCCCAAGGTTTTCACAAACGACAGCCTCTAAAATTTGCAGAGAATGGTGAAAAAAAATAAAATAATACAACAAAAAAAACAAAAAACATCCAGAGCAGTTCTGTGGGCAAAAACACGTTCTTAACAGGAGGAGTCAGAGGACCAGACTGGTCAAAGCGAAGAGGGAGATGACAGACACGCAGATAACCACTCTTTGCAAAAGTGGCCAATCAAATTTATATCTATTAAAATAGCTCACTGTGTCCATCCACCCGGCTTCCAATATCAGCTGGCATAAAAACCTCAGGGATAGCCCATCAGACAATTAAGCAGAACCAACCTATCTGCCAGCTCATTTCAGCACTGCCAGAATAGATGAGTTGCGTTTCGTCTGTCCGATCCATCTCGACTTCATTATTGCACCATTTATAGTTAGGCCAACTACTATTTTTTGCAGAAGGAATAATAAAAAATAAATTAAAAAAACATAACTTTTGGAACAATGTGGGGGTAAACAACTACAATAATGAAGAGCTTTTAATACTTATGAATGGTAAGTGGAGTTGAACTTATTACAACTTGCATACCACAGTTGCAAAAAGTGTATACATACACCGGAAGAATATTCTCAGAAAACATCTTTAGAAAGATATCTAGAGCGCTACACAATGACATATTTGTTGTTCTTACTAAAGGAGCATGGCCTTGGAGATTATATTCACAGTGGGATTAATCTATAGCGTGTTGAAATGCAATGTACTTCTTACTCACTGAGCCAGAGTAAAAGATAGCTGGTGAAAAGCATGGAATGATTCTGGTATACTT
Organism: Conger conger; assembly: GCF_963514075.1. NCBI lineage: Eukaryota > Metazoa > Chordata > Actinopteri > Anguilliformes > Congridae > Conger > Conger conger. The sequence goes on along the minus strand of NC_083774.1, from coordinate 3,525,238 downwards.
ACAGGTTTTGGCTGGAAGAATCGGCTGCATGTATACAAAGGTATGTCTTGTCCTGTTCATGGAAAAACCAAAACAAATATCACAAAAAAAGACTATGAGAGAAGAAAAATGTTTGTACATTTATAGAGTAAAAGTGTTATAATAAAAAATTCCACACTTCAGGGTCTGCCTTGCTTTCAGTCTTGCCGTTTGCAGTTTGAACGTATTTTTCCCCATTTTTTTTTTTGCAAAGTCTACTATGTGAAAGCAGGAGGATATGCAGGGCAGTCTGTAGCCTAGTGATCAAGGCTCATCACAAGGTTGGTGGTTGAAGGCCCGGTGTAGCCATGATGAGATCCGAGCAGCTGTTGGGCCCTTGAGCGAGGCCCTTAACCCTGCATTCCTCCCCTGCTTTGGTATAATGAACTGTAAATCACTTTGGATAAAAGTGCCAGCTCAATAACACATTATTATTACTATTACAATAGTGATTCTCACAGGAAGCCAGACTGAGCGTCTAGAAGACGGCAAGTGCTGTCCATAAGTATTTGGACAGTGACATTTAAAAAAATATATATATATTTGGCTTTGCACTACAGCACATTGGATCTGAGATGAAATAGTGAATAGTATGTTGATTAATGGGTATTTATAACCGTGTCCAGGGATCCACACAGGCATTACAGAGCTTTCATACATAGAGTCTCCATTTAGCATTTGATTCAAGTCCGTTGTATTTGTTGACCGCTTGAAGTCTGTAGCCCACAGACATGACCAGACGCCGTGCATCTTCCCTCTTAATGCTCTGCCAGGACTGTACTGCTGCCATCTTCAGTTCCTCTTTGTTTTTGGGGGATTTTCCGCCTTCAGAAAGTGAATCGCATGTCGAAATGGAATTAGGAAAAGTGAATGAGTTTCAGTCGAGAACATCCCACCTGAAATGGCTGTTCCAACACTGTGTTTTCGGTTGCAAGACCTGTCCAATGGATTTTGAGGGATTTGGTCGGATCTGAGCAGACGAGATGTTTCTGTACAGCATTCATCGTGCTGCTGCTGTCAGCAGTGACACCCTCAATCAAGACAAGAGAGCCAGTGGCAGTCCCAGCCATAACACTACCACTACCATGTTTCAGACACAAGGTGGTATGGCTTTGGATCATGAGCCGTTTCCTTTCTTTCTCCACACTTTCCTCTTCACTCCGCTACAGGTTAATACTAATCTCATCTGTCCTTAAGAGTTGTTCCCGAACACTAGTTTTTTTTTTATTGTACTTTCCAAGAGCAAACTCTAACCGGGTCATTCTGTTCTTGAGGCCTACCAGAGGATTGCGTCTTGCAAGGAACCCTCTAGTTTATGCTACTATGGGCTCTATGGTAGTCCTGGACACATCTAGGCCAACATCCTGTTTCAGTGTTTTTTCTTCACAATTCAGTATTCTTTAGTCATCGACTACAGTGGAGTTCCGTGATTAGCTACAGCTGAGCTCACCAATGAGGGCTTGCTTTTTATTTTAACAACATAGCAACCACTTGGTTTTGACACATCAATTTATCCTGACTTGTCCTGAAGTGCCTGTTTTACTGGCAGTGACACTCCCTTTGTCCTCATCTTGAGCGATAACAGCAACAGACTCCAGGCGCAAATTCCACACCAAGAATCAACACGGTTTGTTAGCATGAATGATGCAACAGCTCAAAGCGGGCTAAAAAAGTTGAGCATCCAACTGTTACTTTTGGTCCCCTTAAAATGGGGGGGGGGGTATACATAAGAAGGGCTGAATTCTCTTGATATACAGTACTGGCACAAATTATGTGAACACAGTGCTTAATGAAGTTGTCTATTACGCTTTAAACTTTCAACTGTGCCCCTTCTTCTTCTGTTGTTGTTTCTTGGGAGCCATTTTCATCTGTGAAAATGTATTCAAAACAGTCATCTTCTAGACCACAAGTGATAATGACATGAGCCATTTGAAATGAAGTATACATGCCAAAAAAAGTTCTCTTAGCATGAATATTATAGTTTCTTGTAGTAAAATAGTGGACAAAGAAATACATGTTCAAGCAGTATCTTCCAACAGTAAAATTAGTGCCATGATTTTTATTTGAAGAAAAATAAATGTATGATAGGTAGATTTATTACACATTATGCAAGAAAAGATAATTTGTTGCATAATATTGCATTAATAGTCAAACTCTATTTATGAATGAAGTGTGCCCATAATTTGTGCAGACAAATCAAATTAAACCTAACAGTCAGTGAAACATATGCATTGTATAGTTTAAAATCCAATGTGCTGGAGGAGAGTACAAAATACCTGCAATGTATTTTCACTAATGATGGAATATTACTTAAGGTAAAAGCAAACTGAATGGAAAGCAACTGGAAGTCAATACTTCCATTTCTGTGAAATGTGCTACACCCACTGGTCAATAGCAGCATAACAGGACAAAAACTACAGAAATTGTTCTTTTAATATTGTTTCTTAATTAATGTTTCACAACCAAAAAATAGGTATACTCATGAAAATGCATTTTGTAAAAATACACTAATATTGAATTTGCAGTAAAAACAAATACAAAAAACAATAAACAATAAGAAAAAGTAAATAGCATTGTACTATGGAACCTCAACTATTTCCTTAGTGTCTACATATGGAAGAGAAGACTATTTAGTTACATTGTTTTCTTCAATATATATGGAAACTGGCCTGCTTTTGTTCTCAATACTGCAAACACCATGTCAATAGATTATTGAGGTCCAAACATGAGGAAGAAAATGCAATATATTGTCACAAAAAATCAGCTAAATGTGATACCTTACCACATTAAAAACACATCGCGACATACATTGGAAAAACATAAATCAACCACACTCCTAAAACTTAACTCAGAAACCCAATTCCAAGGCCACGTACCTCCAGCACTGGGTTGGCATTGTTGTACACCGATAAGATGTGTGTAATCCCATTTTTGGACAAACTGTCTTTGTTTTCAGAGTCTGGAAGATACACAATAAGTATTCAATGGCAAAACCCTGTCTATAAAAATGCTTAATTCATCAGCAAAGCATTTTATACAGATTAATTCCCCAACTCCCCGCTATACTGAAGTTATCTTTAATGAAAGGAATTGACTGCCAAGGGTCATTTCACATATCCATAAGCTTCAGTTACATTTACACAATACAAGGAACACTATGAAACCATGCAACCAGTGTCTGTGTGCAAGAAAACATATTTTATTTAATAATGCAGTTTTGATTCAAAGTGCAACTGAATATTTCAAAAATAGTCAGTGCTCAAAGTTACATTCATTACAGCTCCAAAAAGAAAAAAAATGATCTGCATTCCTTGGGTACTTGGTGACACACAGTGGACAGTGAATGCCATACACCAGGGTGACATGGCTCAGGCAGTAAGAGCAGTCGTCTGGCAGTCGGAGGGTTGCCGGTTCGATCCCCCGCCCGGGCTGTGTCGAAGTGTCCCTGAGCAAGACACCTAACGGCCAAATGCTCCTGATGAGCTGGTTGGCGCCTTGCATGGCAGCCAATCACCGTCGGTGTGTGAGTGTGTGTATGAATGGGTGAATGAGAAGCATCAATTGTATAGCGCTTTGGATAAAGGTGCTATATAAATGCCAACCATTTACAGCATAACCTGGCCAATGATGTTCGTGTTTAGTATTTATAGCTGTAGACCTTTTATGCCAGTCTGTAGCCAACGTCTTAACGTCATTAAATATGAACAATAGCCTTTTTCAAAACTTCAGATGCGTTAGGTTTCTTGAGCCCACAGTGGCTCAATAAAATAGTGCCCTCGCATCTATTCCACGTAGTATGTGTGCTTTACCCAATATGGACTATTGACATTGTGCGAAAGACACTCAACCCGATAATCGCGTACAGCCTCACAGACTAATGGTTTCTCTGGAACCATCAACGCTTTGGTCTATTTTCAGAAGACGGGCATTACTTGTATCATCTTCTGTTGAGATCATCATTGCAGCTATAACTAGAAACAGGCCGGACCTCACATATTTAACTCGTTAAACACTGCTCATATTACCAGACAGTGCAAATGATTTCAAGACTACGGGAGTACAAAAGCTTGCGAATATCTTCACATTGTCGTTTTTGGTCTTTGCAATTGTAACCTACTCTTTTTGCCCACGTAAGCAGATTCATGACATTAAGTTGCCTTTGAATTAGGTCACACTTCTAATTGTATTTTTTTTAGTCGACATGTTGAGCAACATCATAAACTGCTTTTGAGATGCAGATGTAATAAAGCAAATGTGAAATATTCTGAAAGGTTTGAAAAATAATAATAATACAAAAACAAACCACATGACAAACGATGAATGTTTGGTAACAACCGGATTGTACACTCTTAAATATAGATGCCCTGTGATTCCATAGTTAGGGTTTTTTTGTCGGGCAAAATGGTTATTTGTCTGGGTTGCCCTATGCAATCAAGCCAAAGAATAATTCCGGATCGCTCTTTTCGAAGAATGGGGGGAAAACGCAATCTTAATTTCACACAAGTAAGTGTTAAATCCACTTGTCAAATGCAATCGTTATTGGCTGAAACGTAAAAGACATGCCTACCTCTTATATTTCCAAGATACAGACCATCAACAACCTTAGGAAAGAAAAGTAAGTGTTACTATGAAACATTGCTTTATTTTATTCAATGTTTTCATGACGACGTGGTGAAATGGCACGCAACTATTTTGTCTGTTACATTATAGCTATCCCATTACACAACCTGCATTACTTTAGTCTACATACTATGGTTCTCAAACAAGTTCAGCTAGCTACAACATTGAGTTGTTCTGGGAAAGGCGACACTCAAGAAACAATGACGCTCCTAGAGCCATATAATCATCTGAACAGACCTGATCAAAGTACAAAGCAAGAAACTAAACAAGCTAACTGACGTTATCCAACCGGGAAATGCAATGTGCCATTTTATACATTAATTAGCTAATGAAGTTAACACCAGCCGGCTTTAAACGTCACTAAAGTTATACGTTTTCGTGTTCACATCTAGCTACACGGATAACTACAGGTAAACGACACAATCGTTGCACTAAAAGTTGTAGCCTATTTAGCTCGCTAGCAGGAAATAAATAGGCTCCATTAACTAACGTTAGCTACATTTACCTTATTCATTCCGTTCCCCATGACTTCGGAAGACAATGGAGCTAACTAGCAATATGATCAATGTGATGTTACGTTAAGTTTGTACACTAGTTTATATTTTTCGTATATCGGGAGTAAAGCAACCAACAACTGGATGCACTTGGGCTACATCCAGCGTGTGTTTGGGAAGTTGCGCTGAAAAAACAACATCGCTCTACGACAAACACAAGTCGATGCGCATTAAATCACATGTGCAGTTAAATTACTTTGTAGACACACAGACTTCAAGGGTTAAACGCAAAAAGTATCGTTTGGAATAGTAACCGGAGTAACCTTTTAGCAACATTATTTATCGCAAACCTCTTCCGCATTCTGATTTGATTACCAATCAGCGATAGGTGTGTCCAAGCCAACGCAAGCTAACAGTATGACATCAGAACTAGCGAAAACGGAGTAAAAAAATGTTTAACTCCTGCGGTGCTGCAACAGTTACGTTCACCAGTTTCATTAGCATGCTAGCGAGAAAAAAGCCTGCAGGAACCGAGCATTGTGCTTCGATCAATGTAGGCGACAATTTATTTACATGTAGCTCACCAGAAGATAAGTATGTAGGTGTAGATCTAGATGTTTATGACTCACAGATACTCCTTTAAACAATTCAAAAATAATGTCGAAATTGACGGGATGTGCTGTGCAGTTATCAAAAACATAAACGCGAAAATAAGTTCTACCATTGGTTTCTAAAAGGTAGACGAGACTTGAAAGGGCATCCGAATGTACCATACCCGCCTATAAGGTTTCATGTTTGCCTACTATCAGCATGGTACCTTTAGAAATTTACCCCTTACTGACCCGTAGTACTATCTATCCATATAGATAATTTCGCTGAGATGTGAGGAATTGTCTTGATTTCAGGACTTTATATTAGGCCATTATATTTGGAAAGGGATGGTGCTGTTGAGGTTATTGTCGACGCATTGATTACCAGAAAAGGAGTGGTCCATATAAAGGTATATATATATATATATATATATATATATATATATAAATAATAATAAAATAAAAACCCTTGGTAAATTGGAGCATACTTTACATTGTTGGGTGAACTGCCCCTTTAAACCGTATCCTAATTAAAGGAAATCCGTAAATCCGCCATTGAATGACATCACACAAGTTCATAATTTCGTTCTCCCCCCAAATTTCGTTTTATTACGTTTCTTTACGTAATAAAAAAAAGCTATATTGCTTTGAAACTAGCATTCGATTTTTAAAACGATCATACACACCTACATAATTAAGAATTTTAAGGGCACAGAAACTTAAAAATCAATCAAACAGACATAAATGATCATACAATGATTCTTTTTTTTAAAAATTTTTTTATAAATGATCATACTCAGTTGTCACGGACCAGCTTTAATGACGTAGACAAATGCAGCAATCAACGTTTTCGGGTAACACTGGAACTTTTATTTGAGTTTTTAAATAATGTACAGTAGCCTTAAGAGGAAGGGAAGTGGTCTTCCGGGTTGCTTAAGAGGTAAGGTTGATAAGTGAATACCCACACTGATTTATTGGAACGTATTTTGTGTCTTGTGCTCTGGCGTGTTCGCGTTACTTCTTCCACTGCTTATTCTCATAGTCCCAACTGTTCCCTATGCCCTCGACGGGGTTCATCCGCATATCCAGCACCCTCTGCAGCTCCTGCTCCTTGTATTCCTGGGAGAAGGTGTAGGGCACGTCGCCGTAAACTGCAGTGAAGAAAGGTTTTAACAAGTTAAAATTTATGATTAATTTCATATTTCATTCATTGTATTTATTTACCGCCGCCGCCAATAGCGTTGTCTCCATGTTCACCAAGATATGCAGTTTTATACAAATTCCAAGAGAAGCGCTGGTGAATGCTAGTTCGGGAAACCCAACGGTTCACATCTCAGTCCTTTTCTCCAAACCACGAGCTCAGCTACCAGCCACTCAGCTATTTTCCTTATTGTTGCTAGCAGAGCATTCTCTGTTCATTGTTCCGTGTACATAATGTTCTAATATTCTAGCAATATGATCATCAAGCTGTTTAAAAAGGCATGCTATGCAGGATTTTAACCTTAAATATTATTTTAAAAACTATGGTCGGCCATTACAGTGGCCGTCTGTGGGCACATCTGCCCAGTCCTGGCTTGTGATAGCAGCATCTCTTCAGTCTCTTTCATTGTGTGTGTGGTGGTAGGCAATGATCAGGAGCAGACATGCTGAAAATGTGGGCTTCCTATGCGAGAGCTTTTTTTAAATGTCGTAGGCCACCACAAGTGCCCGATTGCATGAAATCACCACAGTTCTACAAGAAACTGCCAAATCACGACACATTTGGCATCTTGGCATTGATGCTTTAACTTGTGGAAGAACCTATGCACTTGTAAAAAAAAAAAAAAAGCGTCTGCCAAATGACTAAAATGTAAATGGTAAATTTTGGGGATGAAAAGCTAAGCTTGCTTGCTTGCCCGCGCAATCTACTCTGAGGGCAATGCTCACCATATTTCCTCTGCCAGGCGACAATAAAACCAGTCAGGCCGAAAAACATCAACATCCCAGCCACCACAGACTTCCACTCGCCCGTCGCCCTGGTCATTTCAGCAAAGCTCCGCTGGAAGCTGATGCGGTACACTGTTGAGACAAAGGGTAAACACATTTTTTTTTCCAAAATAAATCTCTCGCTTAACAGGTATTAAGACACAGAGACAATGCTGATCTGGGGGGGGGAAAATGCTTTCAGGATTCTTATCCCATTACGTATTTAGGGCGACCTGTAGCATAGTGGTTAAGGTAAATGACTGGGACACGCAAGGTCAGTGGTTCTAGTCGGTTGCCACAATAAGATCCGCACAGCCGTTGGGCTTAACCCTGCATTGCTCCAGGGGAGGATTGTCTCCTGCTTAGTCTCATCAACTGTACGTTGCTCTAGATATGAGCGTCTGCCAAATGCCAATAATGTAATGTATTTCCAAAGTACAAGGGCTTCCTTGTTATTTTATAAAGTCGAGTATACTAGAAGGATGCTACAGTTGACTAACTGGAATCTCTCCCCATTATTTCAGGTTTCCTGTGTGTCTTATGATTGGCCCATAAGGTTTTTCCACCAGCTTTACTATGGCAGGTGCAGGGCATTTACTCAGGAGGTAAGAGCAGACATCTGGCAGTGTTCGATCCTGGGTGTGTCAAAGTCTCTCTGAGCAAGACACCTAACCCCCAAATGCATGGCAGCCTATCACCGTTGGTGTGTGAGTGTGTGCATGAATCAGTGGATGAGAAGCATCAATTGTACAGTGCTTTGGAAAAGGCAAAATATAAATGCCAACCATTTACTCTATTATTACAAACTGACATCATTTTTTTGGGAACCATTTCATACAATGCATGAAACCTGAGAGGAAAGAAGCAGTGTCGTGGGTGAAGCTTGGCTCATTGGCTGGTGAGCACAGCGAGATGCAGTGCTAAGGTTACCGTGACAACACTGGCAAACCTCAGGTTCAATATAATGTCAATGTCGCCCTTAGCTACATGGCAATTTAGCATTTAGCTGACTGGTAATGTATTTGCCTTTACGCTCTTATCCAGAGCAACGTACAGTTGAATAAACTAAGCAGGTGACAATCCTCCCCTGGAGCAATGCAGGGTTAAGGGCCTTGCTCAAGGATGTGCGGATCTTATTGTGACTAGATCGGGGATCGAACCACCGACCTTGCGGGACCGAGTGATGTACCTTAACCACTACGTGACAGGCCGCCCACATCAATATGGTGCTATGGATATTGTCAATAATATATTCAGCTGTGGCATCTTACATATGGGTAGAATTAGTGATCACATGGAACAAAACATTTTCATACATTTCAGACAGTATCCTGATGGACCTGATCTGATATGGCTCATCTATTGTTTCGGTTTGCTTAGCTACTCCATGATTTCACATGGTCAGGGATTAAAGCAAGAAAAGTGTGTGAGCCTGAAAATAACTTTAAGCCCTGCAATGTGGTGTGATGGACTAAATGATCATTTAAGCACAATTTAAGGAAATTTTCAAAAAAGCTTGGAACAGATGACCCTCTGTTGCCTGCCTACCTCCCTCCCTCCCTCTCAGATTAAATGATTGTGACAAGCGATCATTCCACCATATTTCCCACCCTCATAACCATACATACATGCAATCTTCTCATCATTGGAGAGGGTTGCCCAAGAACCCTTTTCTTTCTCCTTGAGGGACATCTGCTCCGGGTTCAGTGTCTGCACAAACTTCACATCTGGGAGGGGATTCTCTGGTCGATCAAAATATGGTGGAAGAGTGTATTCTTCCACCTTGGCAACCCCTGAAGTGTAAAATCACAGTATAAAGACATTAAACGAAGTACAGAAAAATATATAATATTCTGCACTGGTGGGCAATGATATCCAAGTTGTTCAAAGTATAACCATTCACTGAAACAAAATATCACCATTAGACATCAATGACCCAAAGCTGTTACTGCTGCTGTTGAGCTTGCAATAACAAGGCACGGGACTAGTATATCCAGAAAGTAATCTAAAAGGTATGACACACTGTGATTTTACTGGAGATGACACTTACCATGTCCACCACGAAGGCAAACGGAGGTAGAGATGGCCCGTTTTCCCAGAACGCGCAAAGCTTTCGTAGCCAACATTCTGGAGCACAGACAGACGGAACGTAAGCTCATTAGCCAAAGTGAATTAAACCAGTTGTCTCACATCTGACAGAGACCTCAAACGAATTCCAGCAGCTATTCACAACATATATAACATCTCCAGAGCCACAACACAAAACTGATATCAAATCAAGTGGCCGTGACCTTAGCTAGCTACAGTGATGCTATCTAGCTAGCTGCAGTAGCTAACAACTAGAAAATGAACCCATTACGCACAGTAATTAATGAACTTGCTTGAAAGCAACGCTCAGTAAACAATGTTTGCGCATTTGGTTAAGTCTAAAGTTATGGAACCGCTGATGGGACAAACTACCTAGGCTAGATTTGTAGCTACACACAATTGTTGGATGGCATGCTACCATGCTAATACGGTAGCAAGCGACCGGCATCAGATCATCACAACAGCTAGCTAGCTAGCTAGCTCTAGTGGACAAGGTTATTTCAACTGTCCTAAAATATGTATGACATCCTTAAATGTTATTCATATTACTTGAAAACGACGTTTTACAATGTCCAAATAAAACCATATCTTAAGCAGCTTAACGGTCTAAAGAAAGGCCTGCTAATTGCTAATGTTGGCTTCTCTCAATGTCACTCTCAACAACTAAGAGTGTAGGAGAGTGTATTTTGTACAATACAAACTAAAAAATACTAGTTTCACCTGCAGACACAGATTAACAATGACATTATACCATGCACCGCTAGCTATATGCAATTTAATTTAAAATTATCAACCGGCTTCGGACACTTACCTCTCGCCGCTGCCGCTCAGGAAAATGCAAAGGAAGTAATGACCGAGACAGAGGCGCATAGAGATTTCGAATGACTAGATTGGTTGTTGTCATGAAGAAGGCACAAGAAAAAAAAAAAAAAAATGTATTTGAGCACCACAGTAGATACACTGCAAGTGGCACTAAAATTCTATTTTAAATTAAAAATGTATTCCTACTGATCAGGATTTTTAATGAAACATATATCTGGGATGAAAATGGACCTATCACTCATTTAAATGGTCTGTTCATTGAACCATAGGACCAACTAAAGGACCCATGTCATCTCTGATTCACTGAATATTGAATGATCACCAGTGTTCTGTATCTTTTCATAGATCAATTTAATACACATGATATACAGATAAAGACAATTGGTTAACATAAATCTGTAGCATAAATAAAGTACTGGTTCATTTATGATGCATTGTAAATTATTACAGATTAAGTTGTATTTAATTAAACTGTGTTTTTTTTCAGATTATTCGTTTATTCGCTTGAGGGTTGTAACTAAAATATGGTAATGGGTTCCATTTGCCTAGCTCATGTATCTAATCAGTAACGTACGCCATTCTAGATATTCTACATCTATGCGGAAAGTCGTCGAGTAGCTTGAGGAATTCTGGGAAATGGGAACTTCATGCAGGCACGAAGGTCATGCGGTCACATATGTGAACAAAATATTTGTATTTGCCGTTGCTTTTTGATATAGGACATATCGTTGAATGACACTAATAAAAATACTCATGAAAAATTAAATGAACTAATTTGGGAAACAACAGTTTCCTACAATTCCCCGTTTGATAAACCCGGTGAATATGCAGCCATGTTGGCTCTGCTCTCATCCGCATAAATCACTATATAAGGAAGCTGATTTGATCCAAAATGGCGTTTGGGGCATGCATTCAGGCAAAGATGGTGGAATGTACAGTACATGGTTTTTGCATTTAGTCAGGTCAGGGACGTTTCCAAAGCAGTGACACCGTCGCTGTTCACGTTTGGACATTGCTGTAGCAGTTAACCATCCCCGTTTAAAGCGAGGATCATTTAATCGTTCAAATCGCGCGGACGTCAGCTACATCTATAGCAAGCTAGCTAACAAGCAAGCTACTGCGCGCTGTTACTTTAGAGTCTTACCTGTACACTTTTGGAAACATTGCAGTCTAGCTAACGAATGATGTCCGCGAATGTTCCTAAGGTGACAGTATGAGAGCTAGCCGGTAGTTATTGTAGATAATCCAACTTGTTAACTAGCAATATTGCCGACTCAGCAATAACAATGACTGTGAAGTTGACCACTCAGGCTTATTGCAAAATGTTGCTGCATGCTGCCAAATATCCTAACTGCGCCGTAAATGGACTACTAGTTGCTGAGAAGCAGAAGGACAAGAAGAGAGACGGACACTCCACACCTGTGTTGTGTGTGGACTGTGTCCCGTTATTTCACGGAACCCTTGCCTTGGCACCGATGCTGGAGGTGGCGTTAACGGTGGTGAGGCGATACAAGAGCTTTATCGAGAATTATTTCGACTTCACTTTGTCTGTTTTAAACCGTAACTGACACAATCCTGTGCCCGGTTAACGTCTCCATCTTTAACACTTCAGTCGTTGGCGATCGTTGCCTAGTATTCATTGCATCATGTCAGAGAATGCAAGAGCGAACTAACAACACGATCCCTTCACTTTTATGTTCCTCTGTAGATTGACACCTGGTGTAAAGAGAACCGGTATGTGATTGCAGGATATTATCAAGCCAATGAGCGTATCAAGGATCTCAGGTAGATGCGGTGAACAACATTTCTGGTAATTTGTCGAAATGGATTTTGTGCAATGTTAGTCACATGTTATCTGGACCTTTACAGACCGAGCCAGGTTGCAGAAAAAGTAGCCGCCAGGATTTCAGAAAACTTCAGCGAGCCAGCGCTGATAATGGTAATCCAGCAGCCGATTGTGACCGTGTGTTGCTCCCTGATGTGTATTCAGATCTCCTGAAACCCAGAAATGTGCCTATCCTTCAGGTGGACAACAGCAGATTTACCATGGAGTGCTGTGAACCAATACTTGTCATCTTTGAGCATCATGAGAACAAGTGGAAATGCCGGGATTCGACTGTGTAAGGTTTCCTTTACATGTGCTTACAATTATAAGAATGCCACTTCCAAATTTAGTCCTGTCTTTGTGTTGAGCCTTTTGATGCGTATAACATTGTAGATCAACAGCCTCTTTTACAGTAAGTTATTTATTTACCTTTATATATACAGGGTAGTTTGGTTGGACTAGCCCCCAAAGTAACCTAACTTGCATGTCTTTGGATTGTAATTCTCAACCCAAAAATTCCTTTCACCAAAAGTCAAACTTAAAGGACCCAGACTTAGAGTAGCTGGAACAGTTTTTGTTGTTTTTCTTAACCTTGTTTGTCGTATTTTTTTTTGGCATTTTAATGCACATTTGTTGTATTGCGTTTGCAGGCTGCCATTGTAGAAGGGTTTTGTTCTCAACTGGCCTCACCCTGTTTGAATGAAGTGTGTGGCCTCAGCGTTGTCCTTGGTATTGACGTGCATAATGTACTTTGCAGGGACTGCTGTGAGGACTGGTTAGAAGCACAGAAGATCACGTCGGCACTCCTGGAGAGCAGGTCCTATGAGAACCTGATTGACTTTGACAACCACCTTGATGACCTGAGGAACGACTGGACGAATCCGGAAATCAACAAGTCCGTACTGCACCTGTGCTGAGGCAGCCTGGGGCGGCGCTGCACTTCAAAGCCATTTCTGCCAAAATGGGGCTCAAATCACTGTCGTCTGACTCGTTTTCAGAGGAAATCTGTCTGTCCTCAGGCTTCTTCTTTTTTTTTTTTAAAAAGGGCAACGAAGTTCCAGCTAGATAATGTTAGAATGTCATGAAGGGTCTACTTGTAAGCACAACTCCAACGTCAGAGTTGAGTTGAACCTGTCAGAAATGTTTTCAGGCAAGTGTTTGTACATATGCTTATAGATTGCTGATGTACAAGCAGGAATTAATATTTCAGAAGCCAATTCTAGGGACATGGAGCCAGATCTGATAACTTTGCTCTGTGCTTCATTTTTTATAGAACTAATGTAGCCTTACAAAAAAAAGATGGTAGTGTTTAAATGATCTTTCTGATGTTTTACTTGATTGTTGGAGAAATGTTGAGTGATGCATTCATTTGACTTGCCATACATTTTGAGTCTTAATGTTTATATGGATGATGCTTTCCTGACTAATCTGGTGTATGATCTTATTGGTACCTGATGTGATTAAGAGATTTTGCTTTCATTTGCTTTACATTGCTAAACTGAAGCCCTGTCAACAACTAATTAAAATTATTTGCATTGAATTGATTGTTTTTGTTTTAAATTGTGTTTAAAAAAAAATGTATAATCAATTTAGTTTTCAATGTATTGGCAGGCAATTGCCATTTTTATTAAGAAAATAAAAAGTATATATTTAATCCACAAATAAACATTTTTGCTGACATAATTTTGTATGGATATTGATGGCTAAGCAACTGTAAACATATTCTAGATTATTCTGAGACTCGAGTCCTTTTGTACATGCATATTTTGCAAGTGTGATTATACAAATATTGCTAGTTTTTTAAATGCACGTTAAAGGAAATTCAGAGCACAATGGAAGTTAACTCAATTACAATCTCTTTATTTAATGACAATTCAATTGGATAATTAAGAGTGAGTTTGAACACAAAATAAGAAATGGGTCCCAATTAAATCATCCAAAATTCAAATAGCGATTACAGCCACAATTATTCAGGATTATTCACTTTAAAAAAAAAACGAATGAGGAAAATACATGTTGTATCTGAAATACATTTTGGGAATAAAATGTCTTGTTCTCTCATCTTCTCTGTTTTACTCATTTCGCATTTAATGAAGAGAGTAGTGCGTCTGTAGGTTACACTACATGGACACACATTTGGCTTCATTTTGTACCACCAGGAGGCCCGCTACGTTTATTGCCTCTGGGACAGTCTACTTGCTACTTGCTATCGGGGAAATAGAAAAATTCAAAAGACTTAGGAAGCTTAAAGATAAATACAAAACAACCAGTAGACGGCGGTAGTGCACTAATCTTAGATTTACAACCGCCATGAAAACACGAGAAACTAATTGCTATTACTTCCGGGTTACCAAACCGGGTTTGTCATAATTCATGCGTATATTACCAAATGCAATGTAAATACAAAATATATGTATGATCTATTACCTAGTCGTAATCACATCAGAAATGTGTCAACCACAATCAAAATACTTTGATTTGTAATTACATAAATTATGCGAGAAAACGGAAGTTACATTGCATCTTCCGTTATCTCGCCATGTATTTACAGTCAGCACAAAGTAACAAAGTAGCCGAATGTATTTCCCGGAAGTCGTGGTTTAACTTTCAGCAACGATTGGCCACAGATTTTACATGCTCCACCTCTTCTTCCGGATTGGCCCCCGACGCGAGGTGTGTTATTGTCACGTGTTCCACACAAGCCTATCATAGCTGTTATTTTCAATCCAATTGACGCGCCAGAAATTATTCGCGGGAACAAATTGTTCTGGAGAAGTGGTGGTGTTATTGGAATACTTTACGGTTCTGGACTGATGCTGCAATGGATCCGTCGGAGGTGGAGTTTCTTTCCGAAAAGGAGATGGTGACGATAATACCAAACTTTAGTCTGGACAAAATTTACTTGATCGGGGTGAGGCACGACTGGCTATTTCGTCTTGTTAGCTGTAATGGCTAGTCTATCTTCGCTAATTTGCCTAAATTTCCTAGCCTGATAGCTGGCTGTCAATCTGACAACTCATTAAGTTAGCTAGCCAAACATATACAGAACATTGGCTGGCTAAATTAAACACACCTAACGAGCAATGTTATCGTCGATATTGCTAGCTTGCAACGTTCGATACTTGTCGAAACATGTTCTTTTCTTAAGACGTTGCATTCCAACTAGGAATACAGGCAGTCAAAAGAACTAACGTTATTACTAAACGTTGTGGTTGTTCTGAAGCTTACTTACTAGCTTTCCAGTCAGCCTGTGTTAACATCTGATGCAAGATGTTACTTTTTTTCGAATGATGCGAGTACCTATTTCCGTCCATTCAGAATCAAAGTCATTCTAGCATTTTACTTACGCTAGAAACCCACAACACTGGTTCCGGATATCCACGTAGTATGCTGCTGCTATTTTGTTTTCGCCTCAAAAACAACAATTTCATATGTTATGGGGTATGTGCCCAGTACACACCGCGCACCCTACCGAACTACAGAGGGTAACCAATGACCGAGGTTCAGTGTTGACATGTTCACAGATATGTGGAGAGAACCTATAAGGACCTGACAGCATTTAGCCCTGATCCGACTTTAAAAAGCTGTTATCTGTTTAGGGGGACCTTGGTCCTTTCAACCCGGGCTTGCCCGTGGACGTGCCGGTGTGGCTGGCTCTGAATCTGAAGCAGAGACAGAAATGCAGAGTCGTGCCCCCGGACTGGATGGATGTCGGTAAGCATGTCATTACATTACATTACATTATTGGTATTTGGCAGAAGCTCTTATCCAGAGCGACGTACAGTTGATTAGACTAAGCAGGAGACAGACCCTGGAGCAATGCAGGGTTAAGGGCCTTGCTCAAGGGCCCAACGGCTGTGCAGATCTTATTGTGGCTACACTGGGATTAGAACCACCGACCTTGCATGTCCCAGTCACTAGGCTACAGGCTGCCCATTATATTGTGAGACACTCCGCAGTGTCATGTTACTTGGATATAAATGGTTGAGTCGCGTAATTTAATTTCAGGCGCGTAACTGGCGCGTAACTTTCCCCCATTCAAGGCCCCCTGAAGACTTTGGTGAAGGAACCCGCAATATATAAAATATCGTTCAGCACATTTATCCAACATTGGCTGCGGGTTGCGGTGCACGAGCTCAGGGTTGTCCAGAGGGGGCCGGTGTGTAGGTTTTTGTTTAAGTCCAGCACTAAATCTACCTATCAAGGTATTGGTTTAAGAGGATGATTAGTTAGCTGAATAACGTGTTTTAGTGCTGGGCCAAAACAAGAGATTGGACATCCTTGCACCAGATATTTAATGCCCAATTACATAGAAGCTGGGATGTGATTATATTGCCGGGTTTTTATAGGACCTCCACTAATTATTTGCTAACATTTTGGATGCGTAACAATATCTGTGATTACAATATTACTAAGGACGTGTACACAAGCTGTGCTATCGTAGTTTAAAACATGTAACTTATGAAATATGGAGTGCTTACAGAGACCCACCAGCAGGCCCAAACAGCCGCCTGACTGTGTGCAACGTTTTCCATTCCCCAGCAAAGCTGGAGCAAATCAGAGACCAGGAGCGGAAGGAGGAGACGTTCGCCCCGATACCGAGCCCTTACTACATGGAGCTCACCAAGCTGCTGCTTAATCAGTGAGTTTATAGACTGTCCCTCAGAGAAGCCCTTTTAATGCATTTGCTTTAGCTGGAATGGTAATTCAGTGGACAGCGACACATTTGTTTTGTTATTTTGGTTCTGTACTTTAGCACTTTTAAGTTTGAAAGGATAAAATTCCAATGAGACTGAAGTGCAGACTGTCAGTGTTTAATTCGAGGGCATTTTCAAACTCGGTGCTAGAATACAGAACCAAAATAACAAGAAATGTGTCACTGTCCAATGAATGAATCTACAAAAGATAGTGATTTTATCATTTGTTTTTCAAGATAAGTATTAAACTTGGTGAGTTGAAGGTGTAAATGGTTGAGGCTATCCCTACGCATTTGAGGGTGATTTTACCACTTACCTCCTCAAACCCACCAGGACTAAGCTGGTCACTATGGGAGGCCGGGCCTTCTGTTCTGTCGCCCCCTCCCTGCCCACCTAAGAGCACCACAGTCAGTCGACTCTTTCAAGAGCGGTCTTAAGACCCACCTATTTGGAAGAGCCTACCCACATTTTTAGTTTTAGTGATGATGATGTCTGGATACTGCCGTTTTATTTTGCTGTTTTTAGTTATTTTTATTTTTATTTGTATTCTCTGATGTTTTTGACTCCTGTAGCACTTTGAGATTCTCGAATGGAAGGTGCATTATAAATTAAATCCATTATTATTATTATTATTATTATTATTATTTTAATGACCCTCTTCCTCTGGTAGTGCGTCTGACAACATCCCCAAAGCGGACGAGATCAGGACCCTGGTGAAGGACATCTGGGACACGCGGGTGGCCAAACTGCGCCTGTCTGCAGACAGCTTCATCAGCCTGCAGGAGGCTCACGCCAAGGTGGGGTAAAGAGGCCAGCAGCAGCAGCAAAAACACATTTACCGGTGTTTATACACCAACAGCGGCAGCAAAAACACATTTACCAGTGTTTATACACCAACAGCGGCAGCAAAAACACATTTGCCGGTGTTTATACACCAACAGCGGCAGCAAAAACACATTTACCAGTGTTTATACACCAACAGCAGCAGCAAAAACACATTTGCCGGTGTTTATACACCAACAGCGGCAGCAAAAACACATTTACCAGTGTTTATACACCAACAGCGGCAGCAAAAACACATTTGCCGGTGTTTATACACCAACAGCGGCAGCAAAAACACATTTACCAGTGTTTATACACCAGCAGCAGCAGCAAAAACACATTTGCCGGTGTTTATACACCAACAGCAGCAGCAAAAACACATTTACCAGTGTTTATACACCAACAGCAGCAGCAAAAACACATTTGCCAGTGTTTATACACCAACAGCAGCAGCAAAAACACATTTGCCAGTGTTTATACACCAACAACCAGTCAAGCTCACCACCAGAAACCTGCATCAAGAAGCAGGATTGTGGAGTTAACCCTCTAAAATGTGGGCCATGCACTGAAGTAAAACATTGCTCTTCCAGGTTTTACTCAGCAGTTGTCCAGTGAACTCAGTCATCCTGCTTTCTGACATAGGCCCCTGGATTACTGAGTAAGGTGGATAACTGCACTCAGTAAAATCTGGAGTAACTTTTTACTTCAGTCCATGTTCCAGATTTGGGAGGGTTCTGGATTGTACTGGGTGCAGTTATCCAGTGGACTCTGTGATACAGGCCTCAGATCATCTACTGCAGCACTACTCAACTCCACGTCCAAGTTATTCTAACCATTTAGTTCAGACAAGTTAATTCGTGAAATCAGATGGTGTAGCGCACGGTAGGAGCAAGTACCTGCAGTCACTGTGGCCCGCGGGACATGGAGTTGAGCAGTGCCGCTCAATCGTTTTTGCATTTTTTACGACTGAAACTCGACTGCAACTCACATTTTGACAAGGTGTACAGGTGCTAAATTTAGCAGTCTTTTCTGTTTAGAAAGGTTAAAGCTGAGCACAAACTGTAACAATGTTAAATGGTGACCTCCTCACAGTGTTTTAATTGTGTTTTAGTCATTGTCATGGTTACCGATGTCTTTACATAAAGTGTCTTGAGTATCTTGAAGTGCTTTATGAATAAAATGTAGTATTATTCTTGCCCAATGATCCAGAATGTCGGGGTGGGTCTGCATAGTTTCTCTCTTCATGCTGGTAATAACTGATCTCCCCTCTCCCCACAGCTCGATAACCTAACCCTGATGGAGATCAACACGACCCGGACGTTCCTGCTCGACTCTCTGAACTGCATGTACAAACTGCGAACCAACATGCAGCCTGGGGCAGACTCCGGCAAGGCCCAGGACTACTGACCGCAGCATGCATCCCATAATTAACATGGGCACATGTCCCCGGGACAACGTATCCGCAAGCCTCATCAGCTCAGCTAAAACTCGGGCACCGATTGTTGGGAAGGACATTAATCCAGCTCTACACATTGCATTTGGACTGGCAGCCATTTTGCGAGGGCATCTGGCAGTGACTTGGACCCGACCTCGAGTGCGTGTGGTTCTGAAGCAGTTCGGGAAGATGGCTGAACGCACCTGGAGCTCCTTCCATTCGCTTAATTTTCTCCGCTCTTTTCCCTTTTCCTCGCTCCTCACCTGGAAATCGATCCAAGGTCCGCCATCTTCAAGGACATTCCAATCCCGTAAAAATGCTCCTTCTAGGAGCTAGAATTAGACGCTGGGAACTCTCGACCTTTCCTTTGAGCAAGAAAACATTAGCGCATCCTTTGCGGACGTTTTCTTTTGGAAAGCCTGAACGTCGAAATGGTCGACCTGTCCCCGTCTGCTACGCGTCTTCCACGTCTGTAACTGGCGTGACTCTGAACTGACGTTTGAAGGAGCAAGGGCATTCCATTTGCCCAATTTGTGTTCTCTAGATTTCCCCGTCTTTACTTTTCCTTTTATCTTTTCCTCGCCTCTCCCAATGGGTGGAGCTTGGGGCAAGAAAAGGAGAAAAGGAGGAGGAGGAGAAGGAGGAAAAGGGATTGGAACGAGCCCCCGTGGCTCTCTGAGGTGGTGCGGCCTGTGTGCACCGGGTAATGATCACGCAGCACGTGCAGGACTGTGTACACGGCTTTGGGTAAAATGGTTTTAGATGCATGGCAAGATTGTAAGGGCAATAAACAGTTGTGTAAACGTTTAAACATAACACAAGGTAATGGCGAACAGGCCATTCAGCCCAGCAATGCTCGCCGCCTTTTCCTACCCCGAAGTGTACCTGCTGCCTGATATTTTTAGTTTGGTTGATCAAGAGTTTAAGCTTAAATTGCGAGCAGTGAATACCCAGTACTCTGTCTGTCTTATTTCTGAATACAGTTGAACTTTAGGGAAATCTAATGGACAGATTGTGCCAATGTTTCACTGTTCATAAAAGTGCTGTAGGCGTTTTTTGTATATTCAAAACAGAATGTAACTTCTAATTTGTCAAATAATTTCAATGAAACTGCATACATCAGGTACTAATTTTTACACACATTAAAGATCTCAAGAAACATTTACATTTTGCCATATTTTATTTTCTTTTTTGTCTGAAATTACAGCAATATATTCATAAATACCTAATTACTACATTCAACAAAGAATATATTACATTACAATTAATTCAAACAAGTACAATTAAAAACATGATTTCACAGCGTCTAAACATCCTCCATTGAATAAGGGGACAGGTGTTTTTGTGTATGGGGGGGTGGGGGTGGGGGAGAGCCTTTCTTCCTCTAGTACATAAGCTGCTATGGGGGATGGAGGGGGGGAGGGTGGTGCTGAAACAATGCTTCAGAACAATGTTAAACTCAGTCATGAAGGCGCTGGATGCACGCACCGCCCTGCCTGTTTGAGCCGACATGTCCCCCACTTCACTGACCTGTGATACAACAGAGCCACCGCTTCTGTTCAACTGGAACAGCATTCATTAGGACCGCTTCTGTTCAACTGGAACAGCATTCATTAGGACCGCTTCTGTTCAACTGGAACAGTGTTAATAATGACCGCTTCTGTTCAACTGGAACAGTATGAATTGGGACTGGTTCTGTTGAACTGGAACAGTATCAAGGACCGGTTCTGTTGAACAGGAACAATATCAATAAGGACCAGTTCTGTTGAACAGGAACAATATCAATTAGGACCGGTTCTGTTGAACTGGAACAGCATTAATAAGGACCAGTTCTGTTGAACAAGAACAGTATTAATAAGGACCGGTTCTGTTGAACTATTATTAAAAGGGTCGCCCTTCCACCATACTAAATATCAAGCGCTCCACTCAAGAAATGTGAAGGGGCAGGAAAGGCATTGTATGATGTTCTCCATTTGTGTTCACAGTGGTTCATAACAGAGACATTAACACAGCACAACAATGTGGGCCAAAAAAAAACAAAAAAAAAACAAAATGAGGCTGACATTTTTTTTTTCTTCTTTTTTTTTTTTTTTTTAAACAGGAAAGGACTTGGCCGTTTTCAAGAAAACTAGCGATTGAATCGATTCAAACCGAAGACAGAAATGGCAGCTACCTACTGAGGTTAAAGCAGTGTCACATGTCAAACACTCATGGTACTCATGTCTGTTGGTGGAAGTGTGTGATGTGAAATTGTTCGACAGGTGAATGTGGCACGTGGACAGGTGAAGTCCGTCCCGCCCGTGGAAGAGAGAAGCCACCCCCCCCCCCCCCCCCGCGCTCCTCTGCTTGGCCTCAGTTCCATCCAGATAAATTTGGATAGAAAAAATATTTTTTGAGTGACTAATAAATTTAGTGGCTTACTTATGCAAAGGAATTGCTTTCAAAGTATAAAAAAATATATTTTCTAAATAAATAGTCTCAAAATGAATTTTTTTTACGATTACAGTCCACAGAACACCAATTGCCTAGAGCACAGCGCTTAATGTCTTCCAAGGAGCTTTATATTAGAGGGCAAATAATTTCCAAAATAACTTTGTTGGTTTATCCCAGTTCCATATGTTAAATTCCGGACGAAAAGCTTGGCAAATAACCACTCCTAAAAACATATACAGTGTATTTGGTCAGAGTGCCCCCCAGTGGGGAAATTGGGAATTACATGGCTTTCCAATTGTAAGACTATTATTGGCAGTAAAATGCAGACTTGACCAGAATTTGTTTCAAAAGGAGATGACATAAAGACTTCAGGGGGAACATTTTAAATGCATTTTCCTACATTTTCACACTACCCTTGCCCCAATGCATGTGTTTGTCAGCCTGGATACTTGTAACAAAACAAAAAAAAGGTTTAAAAAATTGTGGCTAATTTTGGCACAAATCATTCTTGTGGAGATAACAGGAGTGGCCTGTTGACAATTACATTCCCATGTGTGATGGGAGATGCAGTGTCTGTGTGTGTCTGTGTGTGTCTGTGTGTGTCTGTGTGTGTCTGTGTGTGTCTGTGTGTGTCTGTGTGTGTCTGTGTGTGTCTGTGTGTGGTTGGGGCATGGGTGATTAAGCTATTGGTCAGTTTGGAGCATTAAAATGCAAGCTGTACCTTTAAGGCAGCAGAACCACAGACTGGACTCTCTCTGCTGAGTCACCAGTAAAGTGTCAGACAGGAGAGACGGTCTCCTCCTCCACAGTCCCGGCCCAGAGGTCAGAACCGGACTCTTAACGGCGCGTGACAGAGCTTGCCCTGTCGGGTCGGAGGGATTGCTTCGACGGGCTGAGCCGCTGTGGCCCTTCCGCACCTCCAGTAACGATGTGGATCTGTGTGCCACGGGAGGCAGCAGCTGTCTTCAGGAGCTGGGCTCACCCTGAAGACACACGCCACACCACCGGCCAAGTGCCGTCTGCAGACCGCTCTTAACGAGTTTCTTTCAAAGTCCCAAGAATGTCGACTCTGCAACTCTGGACATGAACTGCACTGCTACCCGCGACTCGCTGCTCCAGTTTACACTGAAGCACTCCAGGCATCCCGCAAATCCCGCAAATCCCAAGAGACGGCTTCGATTGCGCCCACGCACGCCGTGCAGTTGGGGGGGGGGGGGGGGGGTTACCCTCCGTGACGTCTACGTCACACCGACACACAGAGAAAATGACCGTACAGTTTCCCCACAAAGAAATATAACACGAGTCTGCACACCCCCCCCCCTGGCTGTGGATTGGTGGGGAGCGCAGCCAATCACAGCCTGAGTGAGGAGTTTGGGCATGGAGAGGGTGGTGCGGTGTTCACAGTGGACAGTGGAGGGCTGCTGCATTCTGGGCCAGGCTTCTCGTTCAGGGGTCCTCCGCCGACGGGGAGGGGGGTCTTTCCGGGGACTCTGGCTCTGGGCTGCCACAGTGCACGGGGGGATGGAGCTCATGCACCAGGTGAAAGCAATCCTTTTTTTTTTGTTTCTTTTTTTTTTTCTTTAAACATTTTCAAAACTCTGTTTAAATCCTGACCAGCAGCAGTACAAACACTAAAAGCAAGGTTTTTTTGTTGCCAAAAGCATTAACATATTAAAAATGGCAGGCTTTTCTTTTTAATAACAATGATTAAAGTAATAAAAACATACAAAATTCTTTTTTAATATTATATACATTTCCAAGGCTGAAGCACCTTTTTAAATTTCATTTTCAAAATTTCTATCTTTTTTTTCTTTTTTTAATAATAAAACATTTCCTTTAATCTTTCCAAAATGTGCATTTGTAAGTTCTTCCCTAATTAAAAAAAAAAAAAGTTTCTTGTGACACAGTACCTCAAGGTAGTTCATATTGTTTCTGTTTTTTTTTTTTTTTTCTCTTCTAAGTGCATTTCCAGTTGAAAGCCGGCAGGCCTGAGCCCAGGTGAGCACGGGGACCGGACCGGACCGGACACCCCCGATCCGGCTGTGGGGCAAGGGGGAGGTCACACCATCCTCTTCCTCATCCCCAGGCTCTTCCTCCCAGCTCTAGAGTGGTCTTGGCCTGGAGTCCAGCGCCCTGTCACGGGGGAGTGTGGCGGTTCGGAGGGGCGGCTGGTTTTGGCGGGGCGGGAATCGTCCATGAGCTCTGGGGCTGGAGCGTGCCCTGCCCACGCAGTCCTGCCCCCCCCCCGGCACCTCACCCCACGCATGGCACATCCCCAGCGGGCCTTGGCCTCCTTCCTTCCTTCCTTCCGTGTGTCCGAGCGAGCGTATTCTCCCGTTTCTTAAATAAGCCAGGTAACAAAATAGACTCTGTGTCTGCTACGCCGAGGGAGGGGCTGGGGCCGGGGCCGGGGCAGGGGGGGGCGGAGAGGGGGCTCTGGAGGGACGTCACCTCGGGGGGTAGCCCTTGAAGTAGCCGCGGGCCCAGTGCAGTTGGGGCAGGGCCAGGCACTTCCTGAAGTGGTCGAGCTCGGCCTGGAGCTTCTCCCGCTCCGACGCCAGCTTCTGCTTCTGGGACATGAGCTCCTGCAGGAGGGGGAGAGCAGGGTAAATCACAGATAAATCCCCCCGACAGCCTCCAAAACAGCCTCCAAAACAGCGCCCTGCAGCCGCGCCCTCCATAGCGCCGCTCCCCGTGCCGTCTGGGCCCCGGAGAACTCCCGCACACCGCCGTGC
>NC_083774.1:3490694-3495694 GCF_963514075.1 Conger conger | reverse complement strand
ATTACAGGAGAGTCACTCACTGCTACAACTATACTCTAGTGCTATAACTACACTGCTATAACTATACCATGCTAAAACTATACTGCTATAACTATACCATGCTATAACTATACTATACTAATACAACTATACTGCTATAACTATACCATACTAATACAACTATACTACTATAACTTATACTGCTATAAGCACAGGAGAGTCACTCACACAGTACTGATACAACTACACAGCTAAAACAATACTGCTACAACTATACTCTAGTGCTATAACTACACTGCTATAACTATACCATGCTATAACTATACTATACTAATACAACTATACTGCTATAACTTATACTGCTATAACTATACCATACTAATACAACTATACTACTATAACTTATACTGCTATAAGCACAGGAGAGTCACTCACACAGTACTGATACAACTACACTGCTATAACAATACTGCTACAACTATACTCTAGTGCTATAACTACACTGCTATAACTATACCATGCTATAACTATACTATACTAATACAACTATACTGCTATAACTATACCATACTAATACAACTATACTACTATATACTATACTAATACAACTATACTACTATAACTTATACTGCTATAACTATACTATACTAATATAACTATACTATACGAATACAACTACACTACTATAACTATACTATACTAACACAACTACACAGCTATAACTATACTATACTAATACAACTACACTGCTATAGTTAAGCACAGGAGAGTCACATACACAGTACTGCGACAACTACACTGCTATAACTATACCATACTAATACAACTATACTACTATAACTTATACTGCTATAACTATACCATACTAATACAACTATACTACTATAACTTATACTGCTATAAGCACAGGAGAGTCACTCACACAGTACTGATACAACTACACAGCTAAAACTAAACTATACTAATATAACTATACTACTGTAACTATACGATACTAAAACAACTATACTGCTATAAGCACAAGAGTCTGACATACACAGTACTGCTACAACTACACAGCTATAACAATACTGCTACAACTATACTCTAGTGCTATAACTACACTGCTGTAACCCTACGGCTATAAGCAAAGGAGAGTCACACATACAACACTGCCGCAACAACTATACTGCAATAACCATACATTACATCAAATAAATAGAATGTAAAATGGCAAGAGGCTTCATATACTCTCACTACAGGGGAAAAACTGTACAAGCAAAGTAAAAGATGAAAGGAAAGAGAGTGAGAGGAATAATAAACAGAATGAACAGAGGGGTGAGTACCTCTGAGGAGTGGTCCAGTTTGAGGGGGGGCTGCTCGGCCACGCGCCTCAGGTGCGCCCGCACCTCCTCCTCATCGCTCTCATCGTACGAGTCGTCCAGGTCGTAGTAGTAACCTGTGTGTGACACAGAGCCCCACGTTTACACGCTACACACGTTTACACGCTACACGCTACACACGCGTACACGCTACACACGTTTACACGCTACACACGTTTACACTCTACACGTTACACACGTTTACACGCTACACGTTACACACGTTTACACTCTACACGTTACACACGTTTACACGCTACACGTTACACACGTTTACACGCTACACGTTAGACATGTGTACACGCTACATGCTACACGATAGCAGCCTGCAGCAACCGGCTAAAGCTGTGGTCTCCAGCCCTGTTCCCGGAGATCTAGCATCCTGTTGGTTTTCATTTCAACCATAATTTAGCACACCTGATTCTACTAGTTAGCAGTTGAATGCAGATCTCTAGCGGCTGAATGAGGTGTGCTTTACATAGGGATGGGAATCCCCCCTACAGCCGGGATCCTCTCAAGATTTCTCACCACTGTTTGAGGGTTTTTCTCCGCACTCGGGAGTTTAACTCATGAGCTATCAGGGAGCTCAAGGCTAGCATTTCCTTTTTCCCCCTTTCTGCTGTTCTCTTTCAAAAAATATCGTTTCATAAGTTTATCGATTTAATATTTTTATTGGATCTTAAGTACGGTGTTCTCTGTTACGGCATTGAGTCCATGTTTTTGGTATTTGTTTTTCCCTGCTACACAGCACTTTGTGCTGTGCGCTCGAAAAGTGCGCTACAGATGAATGTATTATCATTGTTATTGTTATGATTAATAAGCGGGTCGGACGGACACGCACCCTTCTCGCGCGCCTCTCTCCTCCTCTTCTCCTCCAGGTCCAGCTTGCTGACGAGGCGGCGGTGCTGCTGCAGGAACTCGTCGTACACCAGGGCGGGGTCGGGCCCCGCGCGGACGGGCCCCGCCGAGAGGCCCCTGTAGGGCAGCGTGACCTTGTGGGCCCCGCCCAGGTCCCCGTACTGGCTGGGCAGGGACAGCGAGGCCCTCTGCTGGCTGAGGATGCTCTGCGTCGACTTCTCCAGCTCGGCCAGGAAGGTGCCGGGCTCCAGGAAGCCGGAGGGCCGCAGCGCGGGGTACCTCTCGGGGCCGTCCTTCCTCTTGCCGCCGTCCTCCATCTTGTCGGGCGGGTAGTGCCGGCCCGGCCGGCTCAGGTCGAAGTGGGCCGGCCCCGGGGCGTGGTCGTGGCGGCCCCGCGCGTCGCCGGAGGTGTCGAGGAGGGAGGCGGGGTTCCACAGGGTGGTGGGCGGGGGCGGGAGGTGCTCCCGGTGCGGGGGCTTGGGGGAGATGAGGGGGGGCGGGGCGCCCAGGTGCGGGATGAGGTCCCGCCCACCCGACTCGTGGTGGTTCGACATCAGCCTGAGGAACGAATACGTTCATAAAGGACTTGTTTCTTTACATTACTTTACACTCTTAGCTGACGCCTTTATCCATGACTTACAGTTTTATGATGACTTACAGTTGATGAGACGAAGTAGGGGACAATCCCCCCTGGAGCAATGTGTGGTTAAGGGCCTTGCTCAAGGGCCCAACGGCTGTGTGGATCTTATTGTGGCTACACCGGGGCTTGAACCACCAACCTTCCGGGTTCTCAGTTATGCACATTAGCCACTCGGCTACAGGCAGTCCCCTATAAGTGAGTGCTCGAGTCAGAGAGGATCATAACAATGTAGGTGCCATGATGCATGATGGGAAGGACTGGAGAAAAAAAAAAAAAAAAAAAAAACGCCCCCGACATGTTCAGTAATGGAGCTGAAACAGGCTTATCTCAGCCGGAGCAGAGAAGCCAAGAGCAGGAGGATTTGCAGAGCTCTCCTCTGCCCCTGAAGCAGGACCACCTCTGAAACGACGTCTCAGGAACTCCGAGGGCTTTTCCCTGCAACGCGCGGGGGGGGGGGGGAAAGTTCACCAACAGGCCTGGAACCAAAGCGGCGTTTTAACCGCGGCCGACGGCCCGGACTCCCGGCTGGCAGACGGACAGCAGGGCGAGTGGGGCTTAATTCGGCTAAACAGGTTAATTAAACAGCCCGGTCCCACCACCACAACAGATTATGCTAATCCGCGCGCTAGCTCTATCTGCCCCCGTACACCGCACCGAGGAGCAATATAATTATCAGTCAGGATTACCGGCGGGAGGGTCTGCCCGACGTGCAGGCACAAGCCCGGTATTATAGTATTAATTAGGATTGACCTCAATAGCGCCGGGGAGCAGAGGCCAGGAGCGGATATTACAGCGGGAAAAAACAAGAGGGGGAAAGCCGGAATTACACAAGGTGCAGAGGATCAGAGGAGAGTTAGTCAATGTGGGGATGGCCCAGTGTCCTCCTGTTTAAACCCACAGGGCGCTTTAATAATAATAATAATAATAATCATAATAATAATACTCAGGTACTTGACTGGGACCCAGAAGGTTGGTGGTTCAACCCCATGGAGCCACGATGAGATTTGCACAGCTGTAGGGCCCTGGAGTGAGTAAGGCCCTTGAGTAAGGCCCTTGAGTAAGGCCCTTGAGTAAGGCCCTTGAGTAAGGCCCTTGAGTAAGGCCCTTGATTAAGGCCCTTGAGTAAGGCCCTTGAGTAAGGCCCTTTGCTCCAGGGGGGGTTGTCCCCTGCCAAGTCTAATCAGCTGCAGCCTTTGTACACCTGCACCTGAATGTCCACCTGAGAGAAGCGCGTCCTCACCTGAGCGCCTCCGCTCGCGGGTCGCCGGGCTCCCCGGGCCGGCCCAGCTCCAGGTGCTGCTCCAGGACCTGCTGGCGGAACTCGGACACCTGGTACTGCCGGTCCTCCTTCTCCTGCCGCAGCTTCCTCTGGCGCGCCAGCCAGCGCTCTTCCTCGTTGGTGCGCTGCAGCATCATGGCGGCGGCCAGCGGGCCGGGCACGCCGGGCCCCAGGAAGGCCCCGTGCGCCGAGATCAGGCCCGGCACGCCGTGGTGAGCCGCGTTCAGGTGCAGCCCCGGCTGGAGGGGCTTCGGCGCCGCCAGGGGGGGCTCTTTGGTCTTGTCTGGGGAGGGAGGGGAGGGGGGGGGGGGGAGGAGGAGGAGGCAACGTGAGTCCCTCATACGTTCATGAATGACCTGCGTGACCTCACACATTTCCATACAGTCCTGGGTGCCCGTTCACGAGGCAGGACGACCGAGTTAGCTGGATAACTGCACCGAGTAAAACCTGGACCCAGCCCAAATCTGGAAAGTAAATAGAGGCGTTGCGGGTTTGAGTTTGTGCAGTTATCCGGTGAACGCAGTTATCCGGTGAGCTGGGTCATCCTGCTTCCTGGAACGGGCCCCTGAGTGAATTCACAAAGCAGGATGACCGAGTTAGCCGGATAACCGCGCCAAGTAAAACCCAGAACAGCTCTTTCCGACTTTGATCAACGTTCAAGATTTGCCTGTAGCATTAGATGGTGCTCAGTCGATTTGCAGCATTAAAGCAGTGTAGACTGAGAGCAGATCAGAATTTAGCCAAAAAAGCTTGGCCCTGAACATTTAAACAGGTCTACTCAAGCATCTACAGCTTCTTAAATAATTAATAATAAACTTCACTTTGATACACACTATCTTTAACACGGTAATTATGTTAACATTCGCAAAAAAACACTTTATAT
>NC_083774.1:3475694-3485694 GCF_963514075.1 Conger conger | reverse complement strand
TCCAAAGCCACTCACTCAGATCCTGTCTGAAGAGAAACTGAACCCACCTACCCACTAACATGGGCTAATGCACTCATCAGTGCAGGAAAATGGCTGCTTTAAAAACATACACCCTACTGTCTCGTGTAAAACAGCCCACTGAACGAATACATGGGATGACACACTGCAGCTACCTGTAGGTGGGGGAAGGAGGGGTGGGGATGGTGGCCTACCTGTAGGCGGGGAAGGAGGGGTGGGGATGGAGGCCTACCTGTAGGCGGGTAAGGAGGGGTGGGGATGGTGGCCTACCTGTAGGCGGGGAAGGAGGGGTGGGGCAGAAGGCCTACCTGTAGGCGGGGAAGGAGGGGTGGGGCAGGAGGGGTGGGGATGGTGGCCTACCTGTAGGCGGGGCAGGAGGGGAGGGGATGGTGCCCTACCTGTAGGCGGGGCAGGAGGGGAGGGGATGGTGGCCTACCTGTAGGTGGGGAAGGAGGGGTGGGGATGGTGGCCTACCTGTAGGTGGGGAAGGAGGGGTGGGGATGGTGGCCTACCTGTAGGTGGGGAAGGAGGGGTGGGGATGGTGGCCTACCTGTAGGCGGGGAAGGAGGGGTGGGGATGGTGGCCTACCTGTAGGCGGGGAAGGAGGGGTGGGGCAGGTATCCGGAGTGGTAGTAGGCGGCAGCAGCAGCGGCGGGGTCCAGGCCCAGGGGCAGGGAGGGCATGCGCAGGTCCTCGGCCGTGGCGTAGGGTCGGAAGCTGCGCAGGTACTCCTCCGGCACGCCACCAGGGGGCACCACGTGCGCCATCTGTCTCTGCAGGCTGCGGGGGAGAGTGCGGTCACGCGCTGACACCCGCGCCAAACGCGTTGCATTCTGGGAGCTCTCGCACCCCAGGACACCCGGTCTCCAACCTCCCCGTCGCAGGAGGTCTTTCATGAACAATACTGAATCGCTGCACAAATTACGTAGGTTAAGAGAGAACACTTTACAGTAAGGTTACATGAATTGGCATTGCCTGGTGTAGTTAACTAACGACTGAGTAGTCAGTCCGTACAGTTCTGTTCATTTGTATATTTGTACATCATTCATACTAATTGCTCTGTTGACATTTAAATGTTTGTCTATGGGCTTGGGTTTTACAGACACAGGTTAAGAGTAGTCCAGCACTAAAACTGAGTTTTGTCAGAAGACTCTACAATCAAAATTGAATCCGGTCTGGGATTAGGCGTAATCTATGCCTGTGAAACTGGCCCTGAAAAGTAGCCAGTTAAACGGAGGTGTGTAACGGGCTGTTTAGCGGACAGCTGGCGTTTGTGGGAAGTCTTTGGAAGATGGGGAGGAATGTGCAAATCGGGGGGGGGCGTGAGGAGGAGGAAGGACGGGGGGCCACAGGGGGGTGTGCGAGGGGGGGGGGTCGCTGCGCCGGGACTCACTTGATTGGCGGGAATCGGGACTCCTGCATCACGGCGGTGGGGGTGAGGCCGAAGGCGTAGGGGTTCCCGATGAGGTGTGCGGGCACAGGGGGGCCCCCCTTCTCCTGTGGCAGGGGGGGCTCGGCGCCCAGACGGTCCCGGCCGGCCCCTCGAGGGCCCGACTCCGCCTGCAGGGGGGGGGGGGGTGGGGGGAGAGCAGACCTTTAGCTCCTTTGTGTGCCGGACCTGTGACCGACACGCCTGTCTACACGCATCGAGCCCCAGCGCCGGGACGACGGGGGGAGGGGGGGGGGCACGTCTCTGTACCCCCCCCCCACCCCTGCTCTCTGTACCCCCCTCCTGCTCTCTGTAAGGCCTGAAGTGTAAAGAACGATCCTTCACCCCCGAAACGCCGAGAAACGAGGAACGTCACGACAGAGCGTTAAAAAAAAGCCCCGTCCTGTTTCAGCGGCGCTATGGAAATGGAGCCCTGCGATTTTCACAGGGAGGGAGGAACATGCAAATCTCTCCCGAGCCACACAGGCCCAGCGGCTCAGCCGGGTGTCTGCCTCTCACCTGCAGCGCGCCTGACCCTGCCAGCTCCACACGGAGCCTCCACCAAATTACACTCGTTAGCGACAGAGAGAGGCGGGCGGGGGGGGGGGAGGCTGTGGCACTAATCAGCCGCAGCATATTGACTCCGGTCCTGAGGAGCGTTACCGAGTCTGTCAGAGTCAGGAACACAGAGTCCCCCCCCCCCCCCCCGCCTTCCGTCGCCGAACGACGAGGGAGACGGCCGTCTGAGGAACAGCGGCGTTTGAAAAAGGAGAAAACATTTTAACGGAAAGGGGAAGAGAGAGAGCACACACACATCTGCAGAAGAAAGGGTTTTTAACGGCGTGGCCCGGTGACAGATGCCAGCTCAATTAAGGCCCGAACAACAACACGTGATTAATATTTAATAGAGACGCTCTATTCAGGACAGGACAGAGGAGCCAGTGCATCCGCCTCTCTCTGCCCCTCATTTAAGATCGGCAGGCGGCAGGGACGGGCTGAGCCTGGATGAATGTGCTGAGGGCGGGCTGAGCGGGTTTATGAGGGAGGGAGGAGAGGGAGAGGGGGAGAGAGGGAGAGAGGGAGAGAGAGAGAGAGAGGGAGGGAGAGGGAGAGGGAGAGGAGAGGGAGAGAGAGAGAGAGAGAGAGAGAGAGAGGGAGAGGGAGAGGGAGAGGGAGAGGGAGAGAGGGATGTGGGCAGAAACAGACGTTCCTTTTGTCCAGGGAAAACAGAGGAGAGGAGAAGAGAAGAAGAGAGCGAGGGAGGAGGAGGAGGAAGAGGAGGAAGAGGAAGGGTTAAACACACCCACATTAACCTCAGGTGTCCTGGGGAACTGTGGGAGACATTTATACACACTTACACACACACAGACACTCACAAGTCACACAGTCACACATAGTCTCTCACACACACACTCTCACAATCTCACACACACTCTCACGAACACACACACACACAGGACAGCGGTCCTGCTCTGCCGTCAGTGATAAAGAAAGCCCATTTGGTGACCCATTACCCCCCTGCAGAAGACGGAGCCCCACAGAGAGGCAGTGACCCATGGCGACTCCTCCGCGCTAACATGTAATATTAAATGCCAGCAATGTTTTTTTTTTTTTTTTTTTTTGGCGGCACGTCTCTCCCTCCTGGTTTTTTAATGCGCTTCAGTTGGCAGGGAGCCAGCCTACATCACCCCACCCCCACCCCCTCCTCACACATCTCCCCGCTCTCTTAAAAGGCGGGGATCAGCTAATGGCTTTGAGAGCAAGGGGGGGGGGCAGGGCCTCTCAGCAGCACCCAAAATGTTCGCTGAGGCAGAAAAGTGGTTCAGATATGTCAGAAGAAGTCAGGCTCAGAGATCACGCTGAAAACTTGAAATGTGTCTTTTCTCCCTCGAACGCCACCCCCCCCTCCTCCAAACCCTCCCTTTCCCAGCAAGCGGTGAATCCAAGGCGTCTAAAAAAAGGTACGAACCCTGCTATTTAGCACTCATTTCTTATCCCCACAGCATGCCTACTGACATTTAGGAACCCCCCCAACCCCGCCCCAACCCCCCTCCAAACGCAATAACGATGTATTAACACAGTTCGGAGGGAGATTGCCGCGTCGCTCAAATAAAACGGCAGTAAATCAGACGGAACGATATCTTTATTTACCCGCCGGCGTTTACGGGGACCTGTCAGGGCCGTGGCGACCGCGCGCTCCACTGGGCGATGAGCTCAGCGCCGCCCTCACGCTCCCTGTGTGGGACAGACACGCCTGGGCTCTCCAGCACACGGGTGCAACGGCACGGCTGTGCTCGGAGAACACGTTTGACCATTCACGCATGGATATTAATAAAAATCGATACTTTAGTCGATACTTTTATCCAAAGTGACTTACAGTTGATTAGACTAAGCAGGAGACACCAGGGTTTTTTTTTTATTGTGGCGACCAACCTTCCGGGTCCCAGTCATGTACCTTGGCCACACGGCTACAGGCTGCCCCAGGAGGGCAGGGGTGCCCCTGCAGCTAAGAGGAGGTGCTAGCATTTGGGACAAGCACCGGCTCCAACCGCCATGGCGTTAAGAAGCGTGTGATGTATGCGCGGGAATTAGCAGACTGCGCTGCGCTGGTAAACAACATCTGCACCAGATCGGTGACGAGGGGCAAAACAAACACAGCAGTCCCACGGGAGAGGGTCCAACGATCCCGCACGAGTCCCGTCAGGGGCTGCGCATGTACACACACACGTGCCTGCCTCTCTCTCTCACTCTCACTCTCACTCTCACTCTCACTCTCACTCTCACTCTCACTCTCACTCTCACTCTCACTCTCACTCTCTCACTCTCTCTCTCTCTCACTCTCACTCTCGCACACATGCACACACACTCACACACTCACACACTCACACACATACACACATACACACAATCGCGTGTATGCACACACACACACACACACATACACACACACACACACACATATGCATAAGCACACACTCGCGCTTAAATGCATGCACACACGCCACATTTTGCTGTCGGAACAAATATTTAATTTATGCAAAAATATAAAACATCTGGCACATTGCTTTTATCTCTCTGTCACTCATTCACATCAGCAGACCGAATGACGAAAAACTGGCTTCCACTGGCAGTCTAATATTCACATAACTACGCTTTACACCCTCCGACATGGAGTTTCAGGCTGTTGTGCACTCCCTGAAACCTGATCGTGTGTAAAACAGGGGCTGTGTGTAAAACAGGAGTGTGTGTAAAACAGGGAGCGTGTGTAAAACAGGGGCTGTGTGTAAAACAGGGGCTGTGTGTTAAGCAGGGGCTGTGTGTAAAACAGGGACGGTGTGTAAAACAGGGACGGTGTGTAAAACAGGGGCTGTGTGTAAAACAGGGGCTGTGTGTAAAACAGGGGCTGTGTGTAAAACAGGGGCTGTGTGTAAAACAGGGGCTGTGTGTAAAACAGGGGCTGTGTGTAAAACAGGGACGGTGTGTAAAACAGGGGCTGTGTGTAAAACAGGGACGGTGTGTAAAACAGGGAGCGTGTGTAACACAGGACGGTGTGTAACACAGGAGTGTGTGTAACACAGGAGCGTGTGTAACACAGGGACGGGGTGTAAAACAGGAGTGTGTGTAACACAGGGACGGTGTGTAACACAGGAGCGTGTGTAACACAGGAGCGTGTGTAACACAGGGACGGGGTGTAAAACAGGGACGGTGTGTAAAACAGGGGCTGTGTGTAAAACAGGGACGGTGTGTAAAACAGGGGCTGTGTGTAACACAGGACGGTGTGTAACAC
Organism: Conger conger; assembly: GCF_963514075.1. Classification (NCBI taxonomy): domain Eukaryota; kingdom Metazoa; phylum Chordata; class Actinopteri; order Anguilliformes; family Congridae; genus Conger; species Conger conger. Next base: position 3,480,460 of record NC_083774.1, on the reverse strand, counting down.
AGGACGGTGTGTAACACAGGACGGTGTGTAACACAGGACGGTGTGTAACACAGGAGCGTGTGTAACACAGGAGCGTGTGTAACACGGGGACGGTGTGTAACACAGGAGCGTGTGTAACACAGGAGCGTGTGTAACACAGGAGCGCGTGTAACACGGGGACGGTGAGTCGCGGTGGAGCAGCAGGCCCCAGAGATGGCAGGTGCATCCTGACGCATTAAAAATGAAAGAGGCTCTTTTGTCTCCCGCTCGCGTGAAGCCAGGAACGCCTCTTTTGTGCCTTTTGTGTTCGACTTCCAAGCCCCGCCGAACACAAGATGTTCCAAAGGGGCGACAAGCGCAAAACAACGCAGCACCGCAATTAGGAGAAAGGACGGCGTCATCGTTTCAGATCAGGTCGTGCAAAAAGCAGAAACAAATTTGGCCAAAACTAATAATGTAAAGAAACCCCCCCCCTTCTCTCAAAACACAACACAACTATTTTCCCTGAAACTAAACCATTCAAAGCTTATCATGGACTCCAGCTTTCGCCGTTCTTACTAAAACGGCTGCCGCCTCACCCCGAGAATCTCTAATCAAATCTTCCCCCCGTTTGACTACGGCTTTGACATTGAAAGCAGATTCAAATGAGTGCGTGAGGCTTTCTAATGTCGAGCCGTCGGCCTGTTCCAGCGCGCCAGGGAAATTCTCCACGGCGAGTGACAGAAGGAGGGGGCGGGCGGGCGGGCCACAGACAGAGACACAGAGGCTCCTCTCCCTGACCTCTGACCTCTCCAGAGCACAAACCCCCCCCCACCCCCCTCCTCCTCCTCCTCCTCCTCCTCCCCAAACACCACGTACGTCCACAGAGCAGTGAAAACCACGAGATGAGAGGTTAGCGGAGAAAACGCCAGGGGCGGTGGGCGGGGGGTGGGAGAAGGGGGGGGGTAAACGCTGCTTTACTCCGAACCGTCCGTATGTCTTTAAAAGACTCGAGGGACTGCACACTTTGAAACGCTAGTCATTTGCGTGTCTCAGATGGAGCAATTAATGCAAATTGTCAATTAAAAAGCAATTACAAGTTCCTGCAGAAATATGGCAGCCTCCTGCAGTCATTAAGGCAAAATGGCACCACCTCAACAGCATCGCTGCTTCTGAGCAACGAAGACGGGAGGAAGGTGTGTTTCTCAGGGTTTAGCCGGGAGAGATGACACAAAACACACTTGCATTGTCTGGGTGGGTCCACAGAGAATTAGGACATGGGTGTCGTACAGAGAGACTGGTTGTGCACAGGCATTCAGGCAGATTGTAGAAGCAGAGACCCCTCTCCCTCTCCCTCTCCCTTTCTTTCTTTCTCTCTCTCCCTCCCTCTCTTTTTCTCTCTCTCTCTCTCTCCCTCCATCTCTCTCTTTCTCTCCTTCCCCCTCTCTCCCTCCCTCTCTCCTTCTCTCTCCCTCTCTCTCCCTCTCCCCCTCTCCCTCTTCCTCTCCCTCTCCCTCTCCCTCTCTCTCTCCCTCTCTCTCTCCCCGACTGGCAGAGTCGGGGCCCTCTGGGCCCATCAGGGCCAGGGAGAGGGGCCGCGGGGGCGGGGGCACAGCGACAGGGGGTCAGGAGGATGTGACCGGGCGCTGGGGAGCGGGGCGAAGGTCTAAAACGGCGGGCAGCGCTTCGACCTCTCTCCCGGATGATTAAACGCGCAGGCAGAGAGGGACTGAGGGGCCTTTGTTCGAGCGGAGAGAGGGAGAGGAAGAGAGGAGGAGGGAGAGAGAGGGAGAGAGAGGGAGAGGGTGAGGAAGAGAGGAAGAGACGACTTCGGAGAGGGCAAGAGAGGGAGAGAGAGAGAGAGAGAGAGGGAGGGAGAGAGAGAAAGAGAGAGAGAGAGGGAGCCCCGTCCTTCCTGCTGCCGCCCCCCCCCCTAGTGACCGAGCTTGCTGGGACCGGGCGGAATAAACACTCTCCTAATTCCTCCATCTCTGCCATAACCGACAGAGACCCCTCTCCCCCCCGCCCTCATCTCCAGCAGACAGTGCCCCTGTCTGACTGCATTATTCGCTCAGCTACGTCTGCTTACTCTCAGACCGTCACCCGGGCAGAACCCGGGAAGAACCCGGGCAGAACCAGGGCAGAACCAGGGCAGAACCAGGGCAGAACCAGGGCCAGAGCGCCCAGAGGAAACAAGATGGCCGCGGCCCCAGACGACACAACTTCATAATCTCTTTAGGAGGAGCCGTCTGTGGCAGCCATTAATCAGAGAAACGAGGGATTCTGATGGGAGCTGTAACATCTGTTGATTTGGGGGGAGGGAGGAGTGGAGGAGGGAGAGGAGGAGGAAGGGGGGGTGGGTTTTGTTCCTGAGGCAGACAGACCTCTCGCTGACCCCCTTCTATAAGAGAGACACCCGACCTTTGACCCCCCTGTAAAGAGCCGGGGTAATGGGATGGGGCAGCTGGGAGGTGACAGGTCAAAGGGCAAATTCAGCGGGACAATGACCAAGACGGTCTCATACCGGGGCGAACATCCCCCCCCCTCCATTCCTCCCTCCCTCAAAAACCAGCAGACCCAGAGGTCTCCCTCTCTCTCTTTCCCTCCTCCTCCCTCTCTCCCGGGTTTCCGGTAGGTTCCAGCAGTGTGTGCTGGTGCCATTGGCTGCTGAATAAAGATAAGGGGGATTAACAGAGCAGCATAATGTGAGCCTTATCAAAGCCCCCCCCCCCTCCCCCCCCCACGGCACTGCTGCCATCACACAGAGGAGAGGAGGAGAGGAGGAGAGGAGGGGAGGGGAGGGGGTAGAGATGCACTTGAATGTCAGTGGTGACGGTGACCTTTGGGAGGGGGGGGTTGTGGGTACAGATGCTGGCTGCCATTGTTGCAGTCACCTCTGTGCCCTGATGGCAGCTGCTATTGTTTCGCATGTTTGGGGTGAGGGTGGGGGGGCAGTGATGTCACGCACGATTGGCCACGTCACAGGAGGTCAGAGGTCAGCTGGGAACCGGGGTTCCTTTTAGAGATTCGCCACGCAGGGACTCATAGCCCTGTGTGTTTGTGCCCCTGTGGGGAGGGACAGGGGGAGAAATTCTTTGGGGGGCGTTTAAACTTGGCCTTCACCCCGGTAGGGAATAAGAGTTGGGGGGGTGGGGGGGGGTTGTTGGCAACACACCGCGAAGTGAAAGAGGGAGGGAGAAGAAGGAGATAAAATGCCCTGAGGCTGCATGTCGAACTCAAGCAGCCAAAACCGGGCTTTCTTTTCTGGAGCACATTTCCTGGTCAGGCTGAGAGATGGTGCTCACGACTCCGCTGGCCGTTCAGACCCCTCCGCCGTGCTGCTTCGTGATTGGTTAAGTTCGAAAACCGGTCGACAACAAACGGCCAACTTGAGGCGAGACTCGACGCGGTGCGTTTTGGAAACGCTAGCGGACGAGAGCGGACGTTCCCAAACTGGACACCTGGACAGTACACACCGCCGAGACGCCTAAAACAAAAAAACGGCCCGTTCCGTCCCGTCCCGTCCCGTCCCGTCCGGAGCGGCCGTTGGGCGTAGGCGGGGGGGCGTTAACGAGGTCGTACCTGGCGGCTGTCGCTCCTCCACATCCCGTTGACGGTCTTGGTGGGCGCGATGGTGACCACGGGCGGGGTGCTTGGCACACTGTGGCCCCCTCCTGGAGGCACGATGATGGGGCCCATGGGCCCCCGCTTGGGCGTGCTGACGGGTGAGCTGTGATTGGTGGCTGGGGACGAGACCGGTGAGGACTCACTGCTTATGGAAGAGCCTGAGGGAGGGAGAGAGAGAGAGGGAGAGGGGGAGAGGGAGAGGGGGAGAGAATGAGTGACCATTTGTCCTAGCCTGAGATACCGTCTATCCTGATCTGCACCAGTCCACTCCACACGTTTCTTTCTTTTTTTATGTTCTTTTCTTAATTATTATTAATTATGGTTCTATGTCACACATTTGTTCCACACATACACACACACACACACACACAGAGGTTTGTTTGTATTCTGTTTACATATTCAACGTTCACTGAATTTTGTTTATCAATATACTGGATATATTATTTTCTCATGCTTCCGCATTATGTATGCCTGTACATCATACCAATAAAGCTCATTTCAGTTTAATTGAAAATTGAAAATTGAGAGAGACAGAGACAGAGCAGAAGAGTGAGAGAGAGAAAAGGAACGAGAGAGGGAGTGAGGAAAAGTGAAGGAGAGAGGGAAAGAGACAGTGAGAGAGAGGGAAAGAGAGAGTGAGAGAGAGGGAGAGAGAGAGTGAGAGAGAGGAAAAACAGCCTGTCAGTCAATGATCTGCCAGTGCATTCAAAAACAACTTTCCCACTGCCAGCTTCCCCACAATCAAAGAGCGCTGCAGTCAGATCAGATGTCCTCCCTGCCAGGAGAAATAAACAAGACGCCGATAACCATCTCCACTCTGCCGCTCCGCGAACGCATCGCCCCCCCTCCCCCTCCCCCGCGCTCGCTCCTGTGATCCCAGCCGCGCGTCGCCATGGCGCCCGGCCCCCTCACCCCCAGGAGGAGGAGCTGGACGTCAGTGGGTGGAGCCAGACATGTGCTGAACCTCATACGGCCAATCACAGAGCTCACATTACAGAACGGCACAACCGCAGACTGACATCACACTTACCGAGCACGCACACACTCGCACACCTGCGTGTCTATGTACCAAATGTGTGAGTATGTGTGTACGTATGGGTGTGTGTACCAGTGTAAGTATGTGTGTACGAGCATGTGTGTACGCGCTTGTGTGTGTGTGTGTGTGTGTGTGCATGTGGGTG
>NC_083774.1:3461152-3462994 GCF_963514075.1 Conger conger | reverse complement strand
GCTGCCATTGTCGCAGTCACCTCTGTGCCCTGATGGCAGCTGCTATTGTTTCGCATGTTTGGGGTGAGGGTGGGGGGGCAGTGATGTCACGCACGATTGGCCACGTCACAGGAGGTCAGAGGTCAGCTGGGAACCGGGGTTCCTTTTAGAGATTCGCCACGCAGGGACTCATAGCCCTGTGTGTTTGTGCCCCTGTGGGGAGGGACAGGGGGAGAAATTCTTTGGGGGGCGTTTAAACTTGGCCTTCACCCCGGTAGGGAATAAGAGTTGGGGGGGGGGGGGGCGGGGGGGGGGTTGTTGGCAACACACCGCAAAGTGAAAGAGGGAGGGAGAAGAAGGAGATAAAATGCCCTGGGGCTGCATGTCGAACTCAAGCAGCCAAAACCGGGCTTTCTTTTCTGGAGCACATTTCCTGGTCAGGCTCACGAGCGCCACGACACCGCTGGCCGTTCAGACCCCTCCGCCGTGATTGGTTCGTGATTGGTTAAGTTCGAAAACCGGTCGACAACAAACGGTCAACTTGAGACGAGACTCGACGCGGTGCGTTTTGGAAACGCTAGCGGACGAGAGCGGACGTTCTCAAACTGGACACCTGGACAGTACACACCGCCGAGACGCCTAAAACAAAAAAACGGCCCGCTCCGTCCCGTCCCGTCCGGAGCGGCCGTTGGGCGTAGGCGGCGGGGGCGTTAACGAGGTCGTACCTGGCGGCTGTCGCTCCTCCACATCCCGTTGACGGTCTTGGTGGGCGCGATGGTGACCACGGGCGGGGTGCTTGGCACACTGTGGCCCCCTCCTGGAGGCACGATGATGGGGCCCATGGGCCCCCGCTTGGGCGTGCTGACGGGTGAGCTGTGATTGGTGGCTGGGGACGAGACCGGCGAGGACTCACTGCTTATGGAAGAGCCTGAGGGAGGGAGAGAGAGAGGGAGAGAGGGGGAGAGAGAAGGAGAGAATGAGTGACCATTTGTCATAGCCTGAGATACCGTCTATCCTGATCTGCACCAGTCCACTCCACACGTTTCTTTCTTTTTTTATGTTCTTTTCTTAATTATTATTAATTATGGTTCAATGTCACACATTTGTTACACACACACACACACACACACACACAGAGGTTTGTTTGTATTCTGTTTACATATTCAACGTTCACTGAATTTTGTTTATCAATATACAGGATATATTATTTTCTCATGCTTCCGCATTATGTATGCATGTACGTCACACCAATAAAGCTCATTTCAGTTATTGGTATTGGTAGAGGAGCGAGAGTAATTGAAAATTGAAAATTGAGAGAGACAGAGACAGAGCAGAAGAGTGAGAGAGAGAAAGGGAATGAGAGAGGGAGTGAGGAAAAGTGAAGGAGAGAGGGAAAGACAGTGAGAGAGGGAAAGAGAGAGTGAGACAGAGGGAGAGGGAGAGAGAGAGTGAGAGAGAGGAAAAACAGCCTGTCAGTCAATGATCTGCCAGTGCATTCAAAAACAACTTTCCCACTGCCAGCTTCCCCACAATCAAAGAGCGCTGCAGTCAGATCAGATGTCCTCCCTGCCAGGAGAAATAAACAAGACGCCGATAACCATCTCCACTCTGCCGCTCCGCGAACGCATCGCCCCCCCTCCCCCTCCCCCGCGCTCGCTCCTGTGATCCCAGCCGCGCGTCGCCATGGCGCCCGGCCTCCTCACCCCCAGGAGGAGGAGCTGGACGTCAGTGGGTGGAGCCAGACATGTGCTGAACCTCATACGGCCAATCACAGAGCTCACATTACACAACGGCACAACCGCAGACTGACATCACACTGACCGAGCACGCACACACTCGCACACCTGCGTGTCTATGTACCAA
>NC_083774.1:3448652-3453652 GCF_963514075.1 Conger conger | reverse complement strand
AGTGCTTCACTGCAGTGACCTCCTCTTACGCAGACATGGGCACGTCTCCTCCTCCCCCCCTCCTCCTCCTCAAACAACACACCCGTCACCGTTACACACTGTGTGTCTGGGCCCTTATCAGCCGGGTGACACGGATGGGCGCCTCAGTCAGTCCTCACGGACCAGCCTAATTAATCAGATACTACCACACAGCTGAGCATTAGAAACAGCAGGAGGAGGGCGGGGTTGGGGGGCATTCAGTGGACGTGTCAGCAGTGCGATAAACTGCCAGTTCTCAGTAAGGACTGGGGAACAGAGAGAGGCTAAGCTAACTGCTATAGTACTGGGGAATACAGAGAGGCTAAGCTAACTGCTATAGTACTGGGGAATACAGAGAGGCTAAGCTAACTGCTATAGTACTGGGGAATACAGAGAGGCAAAGCTAACTGCTATAGTACTGGGGAATACAGAGAGGCTAAGCTAACTGCTATAGTACTGGGGAATACAGAGAGGCTAAGCTAACTGCTATAGTACTGGGGAATACAGAGAGGCTAAGCTAACTGCTATAGTACTGGGGAATACAGAGAGGCTAAGCTAACTGCTATAGTACTGGGGAATACAGAGAGGCTAAGCTAACTGCTATAGTACTGGGGAATACAGAGAGGCTAAGCTAACTGCTATAGTACTGGGGAATACAGAGAGGCTAAGCTAACTGCTATAGTACTGGGGAATACAGAGAGGCTAAGCTAACTGCTATAGTACTGGGGAATACAGAGGCTAAGCTAACTGCTATAGTACTGGGGAATACAGAGACGAAGCTAACTGCTATAGTACTGGGGAATACAGAGACGAAGCTAACTGCTTGACTGGGGAATACAGAGAGGCCAAGTTAACTGCTTGACTGGGGAATACAGAGAGGCGGCCAGTAGCGTAGTGGTTAAGGTACATGACTGGGACCCGCAAGGTCCCTTGAGCAAGGCCCTTAACCCTGCACCACTGCACAGGGAAGGATTGTCTCCCGCTTAGTCTAAATCAACTGTAAATTGCTTTGGATTAAAACGTCAGCCAAATGACATGTCATGTAATGTAATGTAATGCTAAGCTAACTGCTATAGTGCTAGGGAATACAGATAAGCTAGGCTGACTGCTATAATACTAGTGAATACAGAGAGGCTAAGCTACGTGCTCTACTGCCGAATACGAAGAGGCTAGGATAACTGATAAAGTACTGGGAAATGCAGAGATGCTAAGCTAACAGCTATAGTACTGGGAAATGCAGAGATGCTAAGCTAACAGCTATAGTACTGGGAAATGCAGAGATGCTAAGCTAACAGCTATAGTACTGGGAAATGCAGAGATGCTAAGCTAACAGCTATAGTGCTGGGGAATACAGAGAGGCCAAGCTAACTGCTCTGCTCATCCCAGAGCCACATGACTGGGCAGTTCTGCTCACCCAGCAGAGCGTTTTATTTGAGGTTAACGGTACTAGGTGTGGACTACTGGTCAGATAACGGCAGATCCTCAAAGATCCACGTCGCGTGCGTGTTAAACGAGGATGAGGACCAACTGGAGAGAGAAAGGGGGAGAGGCGTTGTGGGCAGGGGGTAAGAGAGAAACGGGGAGCGGGGGGGAGAGGGGGGGAGAGACAGGGGGAGAGAGAGAGACAAGGGGAGAGAGAGAGACAGGGGGAGAGAGAGAGAGACAGGGGGAGAGAGAGATAGACAGGGGGAGAGAGAGAGACAGGGGGAGAGAGAGAGAGACAGGGGGAGAGAGAGAGAGACAGGGGGAGAGAGAGAGACAGGGGGAGAGAGAGAGACAGGGGGAGAGAGAGAGAGACAGTGGGGGAGAGAGAGAGAGAGAGAAAGAGACAGGGGCAGGGGCAGAGAGAGACAGAGACAGGGGGAGAGAGAGAGAGACAGGGGGAGAGACAGAGAGACAGGGGCAGAGAGACAGAGAGAGAGAGAGACAGGGGCAGAGAGACAGAGAGAGAGAGAGACAGGGGCAGAGAGAGAGACAGAGACGGGGGGAGGGTGGGACAGGGAGGGAGAGAGAGAGAGAGAGATGGAGACTCAGACAGCGTGCAGAAGTGGGACAGTAACAGCAGGAGGAGCTAAGAGGACTCTCTCCTGTCGGTCAGGCACTGGGGGGGGGGGGGGGGAGAGTGAGGATGCTGACTCAACGTTCTGCAGTCACTCCATCCCGGCTTCAAAAACAACGGCCTAGCGCCGAGCACCCATCCCACAACCCCCCGGTGTTTCTGGTTGCCGCTGGCGACTGCGCGCATCTGCCAGCATCCCACCCGCCTGTCGCTCCCGCCCCCCGGGCCCCAGTGGCTGCTGGGAGGATGAGTAATTCAAGGCTCTGCCAATGGCAGAGCCTTGCCAGGCATCATCAGGGTCAGGACAGGAAAGCTCTTCACAAACAAGAAGAGGAGACGGTGTTTTTTTTTGTTTTTTTTTGGAATGCACCTTAATCACACCGTTACATCCTGCACAGCCAGTCTCAACACCCCCGCCCCCCCACGCACGGACAAAAAAAAAAGAAAGAAAGAAAAAAAAAAAAGGCCCAGATCTACACAAATAGCAAACGGACAACGCTTCACATTCTGCCCACATACGTCCTGCGGAAGCTGGACAAACCAGAGCCGTAATGGGGGGCCTCTCACACCGGCTCTAAATCTGGACCGGGTTCACTAGGAAAAACCTGAGACTGAGAGAGAGGCAGCGGGGTTGTTCATCAGAGCTGTAAGATGGAGATATTGCGTGTGTGCATGTGTGAGTGCATGTGTGAGAGAGAGAGAGTGTGTGTGTGTGTGTGTGTGTATGTGAGAGTGTGTGTGTGTGTAGGTGACAGTGTGTGTGTGTGAGAGAGAGTGTGTGAGAGTGTGTGTGTGTGTGTGTATGTGAGAGTGTGTGTGTGTGTGTGTGTGTGTGTATGTGAGACTGTGTGTGTGTGTGTGTGTGTGTGTGTGTGTGTGTATGTTAGAGTGTGTGTATGTGAGAGTGTGAGTGTGTGTGTGTATGTGAGAGTGTGTGTGTGTGTGTGTAGGTGACAGTGTGTGTGTGTGAGAGAGAGTGTGTGTGAGTGTGTGTGTGTGTGTGTGTGTGTGTGTATGTGAGAGTGTGTGTGTGTGTGTAGGTGACAGTGTGTGTGTGTGTGAGAGTGTGTGTGAGTGTGTGTGTGTGTGTGCCCTGCTCTGTGGTCATAAATCAGAGACGGTAGGCACAGTGTGTCCCCGGTGCCTCCTGGGGAGCAGGCCTGGCAGGCGGAGGAGGAAAGGGCTTCGGCGGGAGACTGATTAAGAGAGCGGGTTCAGAGGTGGCTGGCTGGGTGTGTGACAGACGCAGACAGCGGTGCTCAGTGAGGCCTCCTGGGGCGGGGGGGCGGGGGGGGAGGGGGGGGGAGGGCACAGGGACCAGACGAGCGGAGCCTGGCGCCGAAACCCCCGGAATGGGGCAATTCACTCTCCTGGGGGGGCCACAGAATCACCTGTCTCTGTGTGCCTTGGGGTATGTCTGAGAGAGAGAGAGAGAGAGAGAGAGAGAGAGAGTGTGTGTGTGTGTCTCTGTGTGTGTGCGCAAGTCTGCATACGTGTGTGTGTGCGTTCGTGCGCAAGTCTGCATACGCGTGCGCGCGCGCGTGCGTGCGTGCGTGTGTGTGTGTTGCGAGGGGCATCTGTGCAGCACAGACACACACATACACGCGGATACACATGGGTACACACACACACGCATGTGGGGCGACAGGGCTCAGGCAGTAAGAGCAGTCGTCTCATTGGCTCAGGCAGTAAGAGCAGTCGTCTGGCAGTCGGAGGGTTGCCGGTTCGATCCCCCGCCCCGGGCTGTGTCGAAGTGTCCCCGAGCAAGACACCTAACCCCCAAATGCTCCTGACGAGCTGGTCGGTGCCTTGCATGGCAGCCAATCGCCGTCGGTGTGTGAGTGTGCGTATGAACGGGTGAATGAGAAGCATCAATTGTACAGCGCTTTGGATAAAGGCGCTATATAAATGCCTGCCATTTACCATTTATGCGTGAACCACGCAAGCGGTGTCCCCAGGACAGAAACAGATTTAAATAAGGAACATTTAAATGTGCATTTTTTATAAGAAAGGAAGAGAAATCCAAGTCTTGAACAGATGTAGAGAGGTTCACATACTACAGGCTCTGCTCAGTCAGATAAAATAAAATAAAATCCTCCATAATATTGGAGGCATTCCCAAAACAAAATGAGGAATACGCTTCCAAAATATCCCGAGTTGGGAGAAACTAACAGCGCAGCTCACAGAGAGAACAATGTGTGTTTGGTCTCAACACGGACAAGCAAGTTTCCGACCACCATCACGTGACCCACATCGCCCAGATAACGCACGCTGGCTTTTAATCGCCAGTCACTGAAACGCTACGACTACACAAGTCGTGCTGAGTAAAGTGTAGTTCTGTTTTTTTTTGTGGATTTTTGTTTTAGATTCTCCAAACACAATTAGTGAGCACTTTTTTACATGCCTGAAAAACATACTTTTCACTCCAGTACAAAATACTTAGTTTGATTGATGGAAAAGGAGAGTCATTGTCTCGGATTATGAGACTCGATTAGGAATGCTCGAATGCACACACACAAACACTTTGGATTAAAAAATAATCAATAATCCTTTTGAGTATTTACACACACACACACACACACACACACACACACACACACACACACACACAAACACAAACACAAACACAAACACAAACACAAACACAAACACACCGCCTGGAGTTTTTAAATCTATCCACACATTGAGAAACAAAGGCAGAAATGGTCAACCCCAACAATAAAATAAAAAAAAACCAGGCCAGGGAACAAAATGGCTGTTTAAAATTACCTGGGCCACAAGGAATACACCCTCGTATGTACGCCACAAGGAATACACCCTCCCAGTGCCTGGGAGAACCACTGAACCACAGAAATGTGAGCGTGCGTGTGTGTGTGGATTCACACCACGATCACTAAGGGACAAGGGCCTCCATTTTAATTCA
>NC_083774.1:3401152-3438652 GCF_963514075.1 Conger conger | reverse complement strand
TCCAAACACAGCAAACCCATCTCCCTCTGCACCAGCGTCAATCTAATTATAGCCCCCTCCAGCTCTACATGGCTGTGGACAGGTCCTGGAAATAACAGTGTGCAAGACGCTGTAATTACCAGCTGCCTATAATTACCGCACCTCCCGGACTGAAATAAAGAGCGTTTTTTTTCTTCTCTTCCCTTTCTGTCTTCATAGCGTAACTCTGCATATTGTATTACTGTACATTCACCCTCCTCCCCGGAGCGCTGCCCCTGCAGTACCGGCTCCAGCCAGCAGAGGTCAGCGAGTGACGCCCTGCTGTTGTCAGAGCGACCGTCACTGTGGATCGGCGAGGACACCGGCGCTCTCTCTCCCGGCGCGGACGACACGGGCCTGTAATATCCACGTCCTGTTAGCGCCCTCGTTCAGGCGAGCTCCGTCTGAAAGTACGCGGAAACAAACTCGCACACGCGCCCACTTATAAGGCCGTATGGGCACTTACGGTCCCCCTAAGCACCTAAAGCGTGTAATAAATTGTCGGGAGTGTTGGAGCGGGTCCGGGAGAGCGAGGCGCTCTTTCACAGTGTCGGGTGTCGGACGTGCCGTCACCCCGCAGCGGTAATGACCGATCAGGGCAGAGGCTGCGGTCGAAACCGGAGACCGTGACCACTCGCCCGGATCCTCGCCGCTCCGTCACGCCGTTTAGCCGTGTCACAGAATCTCTCCGGGCGTAATCGGGCCGTTTGAAAGGGCAGGGCAGCGAGTGGCTCAGTACATGCCCTCTCTGGGGGCAGAGTTAAAATCCCAGAGTTAAAACACCACCCCATCCCAGCGCCCGGAACCTGCAGTGCTGTATGAGGAGGACAATATAAATGACTCTCTCACACACTCTCTCTCACGCAGGCATGCACAGACACAGACACTCACACAGACACTCACACAGACACAGACACAGACACTCACAGACACTCACACAGACACTCACACAGACACTCACACAGACACTCACACAGACACTCACACACACATACATATGAAGTTCCTCGGCAGCAGAGCGAGCATGGGGCATGACTCAGGAGCTCTTAATCTGTAACAGGGATGGGATTTGCCTATCAGCTTGTTAAAACACCCGGCTGATTAGAGATCCAGCTCTACTGCAGGGACGGCATTCAGAGGATTATTCAGACACTCTGACTGGGTCTGGGACAGAGGAGGGGGACAGAGGAGGGGGACAGAGAAGGGGGACAGCGGAGGGGGACAGCGGAGGGGGACAGCGGAGGGGGACAGCGGAGGGGGACAGCGGACCGGGTCTGGGACAGGCCGCAGTGACGGGCCCTGCTGAAGCAGGCGCTCCGCTCCGCTCCGCCCACGCTCGATCCCGGACAATCCCGGTTTTCCCCGCGACGGGGCGCTTCCCGGGCGGAACATCAGTCAGGGAGAAAAACGGTCCGGGTGCGGATCCCGCCGCGCGCTAACGGGGGCCGCTAACGGGGGCCGCTCTCAGAACCGGGCCGCACGCTGGGAGCCTGAGCGCACACATCAATCACGGGGGAGGCCTGCAGGCTGGGAGAGGAGACCCGGGGGGGGCAGGCCCACAGGCTGGGAGAGCCGCGTTCCAGAGGGGGGGCTGGGTGACTGTGTGTCTGAGTCAGGGGCCGGGGCCAGGGCCGGGGCAGCCCGCGCCCGTCTGAGACCTGGACCCCCCACCCCCACCCCCACCCCCACCCCCTGCGGTTACGGCGGGGAGACGGGCCCCCCGGGGGACACAAACTGGGCCAGAGCCAGACTGTGAGGACAGCCCTGTGGCAGACCTCACTGTGAGTGTGGTGTGTGTGTGTGTGTGTTTGTGTGTGTGATAGAGTGTGTGTGTGGGCGTGTGAGAGTGTGTGTGTGTGTGTGTGTGTGTGAAAGAGTGTGTGTGTGTGTGTGGGTGTGTGTGATAGAGAGTGTGTATGCGAGTGTGTGTGTGGGCGTGTGAGAGTGTGTGTGTGTGTGAGAGAGTGTGTGTATGCGAGTGTGTGATGAGCTGGGAGAAAGAGGAATGTTGAGTAATGGGTCTGACCACACCACAGACAAACAGGAAGCAGTCATCACTAAGGCACTGTCCCTTGGAGAACATCCTGTCCGCAGACGTCTGGGCAGTGGATGCTTCGCTCAGGGCGACAAAACCCACTGATTAATCGGTACTCGTCTACCCACAATGCTGTTCTTTCCAGACCAGACTACAGCCAGCCTTTCCACAGACCGCGGTCGACTGTCCGTGTTCAAACACAGCCGGGGCGCTAACCTCGACCGGGCGCTGAGGCGCGTACGACCTCCAGCCCCGCGGGGGGCAGTGTGGCTCAGAGCTCCCCTACCCCTCTCACCAGGGAGGGGGCAAACAGCCAGGGCAAGATCAGGGCCCCGTGCCCTCCCTCCTGCCCCAGGGGACAGGCCGCAGCAGGGCCCTCCACGTTCTACTGCCCCCCCCCCCCCCCGTTAAAGCCGTATCTATTATGATTCCGGGGCAGCCAGTGACTGAATACTCGTCTGCATTATCAGCTCATGTAAATTCATTAGCCCAACAGCTGGGAACAGAGGCTACAGGGCCTGTGGGCTGTGATGGATGAGCTGTGTGTGTGTGTCTGTCTGTCTGTCTGTCTGTCTGAGAGAAAGAGTGTTTGTGTGAGTGCGTCTGTGTGTGTGCGCGTGTCAGCACTGTGCGTGTGTGTGTGTCAGCACCACGTGTGTGTGTGTGTGAATGCGTTTATAAAGGTGTGTACGGATATCCAGGTGTGCACGGATATCCAGGTGAGTGTGTGAATGCGTTTATAAAGGTGTGTACGGATATCCAGGTGAGTGTGTGAATGCGCTTATAAAGGTGTGTACGGATATCCAGGTGAGTGTGTGAATGCGTTTATAAAGGTGTGTACGGATATCCAGGTGAGTGTGTGAATGTGTTTATAAAGGTGTGTACGGATATCCAGGTGTGTGTGAATGTGTTTATAAAGGTGTGTACGGATATCCAGGTGAGTGCAGATGGCTTGTTCCCCAGGATCTCAGGATCACGGACTCCATTTTACACTCAGAGAGAGGAGCAGAGGGTCACAGTGTGCTGCAGGCTTCTCCAGACTGCCGGTATTCCCCTAATCACCAGAAACACACCAGCCAATCACAGCCCTGCCGTTTCCTCTCCCAGCAGGGCTACAGGGGGGGCTGTGGGGTCAGGGGTCAGGGGTCAGACTCAGCTTCACAGTGGAGCATGACCCAACCGCACAGGAGCTAACCGAACGGACTCCATTTTAACCCATCGCCAAGGTAACACACAGCGAACAGGGCAGCAGCAGCAGAGAAGGCTGAAGGTGTAAAAAAAGCTCCGACGAACATGTGGCCTTGCTGTTGGCCATCCTTTGACTACACATTTCGGGAGGGATTTTATTCTGGAAAACCTACGACATCACTCCCACCACACCCCCGCCCCAGCAGTGAGACCCGTCGTTTCGATAAGACGGCCACCACCACAGACCCCAAACCCCTGCCTTTGACCCTCATCGTTAATGACCTCCTTTGTCGATCTGCTGCCCTACCTGCCTGGTGCCCCGCAGAAGGGAAAGGATGAGAGCTTCTTCGGAACACCGCGCACCTTTTAAACAGATTTTAATAAAACACCTCGGGTACAGAAAATCAGACGCCCTCCTCACGTTTCCTCCAGAGGCGAACGGCTTTTGTTTTAATTACTGACACACTTTGCACTCTTTGTTATACGCCGTTCCCTTTTTTGCTTTTTTAAAAAATCACATTTTAGTGTGATGCAATATTTTTCTACACCCCAAAGAAAATTACTCTGTCAACACATCCTTTTTCTCAACTCGTAATATGTCACAAACACCCTGCCTGCAGACCCCATCCCACACCTGACCCTGCCCTCCCTGCACGGCCTGCTGGGTGGGACAGGCCTGTTGGGCCCCTGGGGAGCAGTGGGGCCCCTGGCCAGCTGCTCCAGCGGCGGCACAAAGGGTGGGGTGGAGTGGGGAGTGAGCTGCACCTGCCCAGGGCCGGAGGCTCCAGCTGCAGCCGGCGGACTGGCTCATCAGAGGCCTGCATTGTACTGCGCTACGCTAGGCTAGGCTCATAAGAGGCCTGCATTGTACCGCGCTACGCTAGGCTAGGCTAGGCTCATAAGAGGCCTGCATTGTACCGCGCTACGCTAGGCTAGGCTAGGCTCATAAGAGGCCTGCATTGTACCGCGCTACGCTAGGGTAGGATAGGCTCATAAGAAGCCTGCATTGTACCGCGCTACGCTAGGGTAGGATAGGCTCATAAGAAGCCTGCATTGTACCGTGCTATGCTAGGCTAGGCTAGGCTTATAAGAGGCCTGCATTGTACCGTGCTACGCTAGGCTAGGCTAGGCTCATAAGAGGCCAGCATTGTACCGCGCTACGCTAGGCTAGGCATATAAGAGGCCTGCATTGTACCGCGCAATGCTAGGCTAGGCTCATAAGAGGCCTGCACTGTACCGCGCAATGCTAGGCTAGGCTATGCTAGGCCCATAAGAGGCCTGCACTGTACTGTACTGTGCTACGCTAGGCTAGGCAAGGCTCATAAGAGGCCAGCATTGTACCGCGCTACGCTAGGCTAGGCTCATAAGAGGCCTGCATTGTACCGTGCAATGCTAGGCTAGGCTATGCTAGGCTCATAAGAGGCCTGCACTGTACTGTACTGTGCTACGCTAGGCTAGGCTCAATAGAGACCTGCACTGTACTGCGCTAAGCTAGGTTAGGCTAGGCCAGGCTGCTAACACTCTGATCAGGGCTGCTGCACCTGCACTGGTTCAATAGAGACCTGCACTATACCGCACTACGCTAGGCCATGCTAACACATACATACACGCACACATACAAATACACACACAAATACACACACAAATACACACACAAATACACAACACAAACAGGCATAGAAATGTGCGCACAAACACACACACACAGTCCACTGGGAGATGCACCTGCACTGCGAAAACCAATATAAGACAATCTATTTTAGTCTTATATTTAGACTAAAAAACACAAAATAAGATAAAAAAAATTGCCAATTGAACTGAGAGTTTGACTCACTCCAAGATTTGCCAACAGGGTAAGACAATTTCACTTGACAAGCAAAAAGTCTCTTTAAAGTAAGCTATTATTTTCCTCTTGAGAGAAAAAAACAACAGCCTGGCAGCAGCACTCGTTCCCAGTGTGTGATGCAGCAGAGTGTGCTCTGTCCAAGTGAGTGTGTGTGTGTGTGTGTGTGTGTGTGTGCGTGCGTGCATGCGTGCGTGCGTGCGTGCGAGGGTGTGCGTGTGTGCGCGTGTGTGCATATGTGTGTGCGTGTGCGCGCGCGCGTGTGTGTGTGTGCGTATGTGTGCGTGTGTGAGAGGGTGTGTGTGCGCACTTGTGTGTGTGCGTGTGTGTGTGTGTGTGTGTGTGTGAGAGAGGGGGTGTGTGCGCGCGCGTGTGTGTGTGCGTGTGTGTGTGTGTGTGAGAGAGGGGGTGTGTGCGCGTGCGTGCGTGCGTGCGTGCGTGCGTGCGTGCGTGCGTGCGTGCGTGCGTGCGTGCGTGCGTGCGTGCGTGCGTGCGTGCGTGCGTGCGTGCGTGCGTGCGTGCGTGCGTGCGTGCGTGCGTGCGTGCGTGCGTGCGTGCGTGCGTGCGTGCGTGCGTGCGTGCGTGCGTGCGTGCGTGCGTGCGTGCGTGCGTGCGTGCGTGCGTGTGTGTGTGCGTGTGCGTGTGCGAGTACATTTGCGTACGTGAGAGCGTGCAGTACAGTTTAACCCCCTGCCATAAAGATGTGGAGATTCAGACAAGACGAGCAGCACTGACAACATTTTCATGTGCTGCCTGTAGGGGGGTAAACCATGTCACCTGGAGAAATACAGCGTTTACACGTCACCTGGAGAAATACAGCGTTTACACGTCACCTGGAGAAATACAGCGTTTACACGTCACCTGGAGAAATACAGCGTTTACACGTCACCTGGAGAAATACAGCGTTTACACGTCACCTGGAGAAATACAGCGTTTACACGTCACCTGGAGAAATACAGCGTTTACACGTCACCTGGAGAAATACAGCATTTACACGTCACCTGGAGAAATACAACGTTTACACGTCACCTGGAGAAATACAGCATTTACACGTCACCTGGAGAAACGCAGCGTTTACGCGTCACCTGGAGAAACGCAGCGTTTACACGTCACCTGGAGAAACGCAGCACGCGGGCGCCGGGCCAGCGTAGCGAGGCAACACCAGCGCGTTGACGGCCAGCGTTTATTGGCCTTTCGGAGGAGAGCGCGCTGGGAAGGCTTCCACGCCGCAGAGCGCGGGGCCTGGGCTCCGTCCGCAGCGAGGGCCGAGTGTCTCTACTTCCTATTCCTGTCCCGGCCTCGGGAGACGGCTAACCGCCAATCAACCGCCAATGTGCGCCACCACTGCCAGGGACGCCACGCCACTTCCTGCTCCGACACACGAGATGCGCCGTGGTGTCCATCACGGACGCTCACTGTTTTTACCCCCTTCTCTCAGTCTCTCCTGCCTGCTCGTTCGCTCTCACTCTCCTCCCTCCTCCCTCTCTCTCTCCCTCTATTCCTCCCTCCCTCACTCTGTCTACATTTCTCTCCATCTCTCCTGCTCTCGTTCTCTTACTCTCACTCTCCTCCCTCCCCCTCTCCCTCTCTCTCTCTCTCTCTCCCTCTCTCTTCTCTACTCCCTCTCTTCCTCCCTCCCTCACTCACTCTGTCTACATTTCTCTCCATCTCTCCTGCTCTCGTTCTCTTACTTTCTCTCTCCATCTCCCTCACTCCCTCACTCCCTCCGTCTACATTTCTCTCCTGCTCTTGTTCTCCCTCTCCCTCTCTCCCTCCCTCCCCCTCTCCCTCCCTCTCCCTCTCCCTCTCCCTCTCCCTCCCCCTCCCTCCATCCCTCCCTCCCTCTCCCTCTCCCTCTCCCTCTCCCTCTCCCTCTCCCTCTCCCTCTCTCTCTCTCCCTCTCCCTCCCCATCCCTCCCTCCCTCCCTCCCTCTCCCTCTCTCTCTCCCGTACATGACTGGCAGAGCAGCATCACTAATCACAGCTCTGATGCTTCCTGCAGCCTCCTAATTACGCGTCCGTTCCCCCGGCCTCCCCTCCGTCACGGCGGCCTGCCGCGGCTGCCTGCTCTAATTACGGGCTAATAGCCGGGCTCACTCCAGCGCGCGGGCCTGGGGAGGGACGGGGGGGTTAATCAGGGCGTGTGGGGGGGGGGGGGGCAGCTGCAGGGGCCAGGGTCACCGCACCGCGGGGCCCGGTCTCTGACGCTCAGGTGCACTGCACGCTCACACCTCCGCTCGGTGCGGAAATGGCAACTCCCGCGATGGTTTCCATGGCCACCAGAGCCCCCCCCCGCCACCCCCCACCCCCCACCCCCCACCCCCCGTGCTCAGACACACTGGGGAGGTTTTGACGCCGTGCTGCGGTTTATTTGTGGCCCTCAGGAAGGGAGAATCCTGGGCATTGGGAGACGGAGTGTTTTTCCCTCTCAACGACAGTGAAAGCACCAACACCACCGCCTTTATAAACACACACACATTCATACAGCCCCACACACACGACACACACGACACACACACACACACACACACACACGCTAGCAGAAGGAACACACGTGCACCTTATGACATTCAGCTGATGCAGCAGATCTCTGTGTGTAATAAAGGCATTGTCTCCAGGCAGCCTTATTCACTGAATCTGGAGCTCACAGCACCCCTCTCAGACTGCCCTGCCATAGGAAGAGACAGAGACAGAGACAGAGACAGAGACAGAAACAGAAACAGAGACAGAGACAGAGACAGAGACAGAGACAGAGACAGAGACAGAGACAGAGACAGAGACAGAGACAGAGACAGAGAGACAGAGAGAGCTGAGCTCCAGACCCTGCTAAGCCAGGGTTAAGTGTGAGCCATGAGCCCAGAGACAGACACACACAGACACACACAGACACACACAGACACACACAGACACACACAGACACACACAGACACACACAGACACACACAGAAGCTCCGCCATTACCCATGTCAAAAAGAGCATGTGGCATGGGGGTTCACAGACTAGATTTATTTATTCGATACGGTCATTACAATAACATTGGAACTGTAACAACAATTATGCACAAGCACCAGATGCACTGCATGTACTGTTTACAGAGAAACACTGAGCTATAACACATCGAGTCACCTGCTGAAAGCCCTCCAGAGCAGACTATGCACACAGCGCCTGACCCGACAGCCCCCAGGGCGAGAGAGACACCCTAACCCTTCCCCTCAACCCCCAACACTCCTCCGTACCGCCCCCTCTCTCGCCAAACTGACTCCACAGCGAGCAGGCGCTGGCTTCCCGTCAGAAAACACCCGGAGGGAGGGCCCGGTAGAACACACCGAGCCATTTCAATCTCCCGACACACTCGAACAGACCAAGACCGGGGGAACAAACATGGCCGACTGGGTAATTATCTTAAACCAGCAGCGAGTGATAAGAGGGGCCGCCCACCCACTGCCCTTATTTTTTTACACCGCACCGCCGTTTGGAGAGCGCAGAGGAAAATCATTATGCTAAATAAATTACGCCGCCGTGCGGGATATTTCTGCTCCGGCGTTTGGCAATTATCCGCGCCGGTCGTTGGCAGCCGCGCGCGAGGTCGCCGGCCTACCTACGCGTCTCACAGACGGAGAACAGCACCGTCGGGGGGGGGGGGGCGCCCCGGCGCCCTGTTCCTGGAGCTCCTCTTTCAGGGATAAACCCCCCCCCCACCCCACGCCTGGCTGCGTTATCTCCCGCTCGCTCTCCCTCTCCACCCACCCGTGTCCGCACACTACATTTGTTTACACGCAGCTTATCGCGTCTCTGGGATCAGGGCAGCGTAAGCGTGTTCCTTCCTTTTGTGGCGCACTCGCGACCCGTCGTGATAGCGAGGCGGCGGGGGGGGAGGGGGGGCGCGGCTCGTAAGAGATCCGGCAAGCCGCTCGTCGCTAACGCAGCTTTTATTCGGCACACCTCGGGGGCCGGACCTGGGCCTAAAGCTCTGCGCTTCCGGTTCTCCGGGCCAGAGGCACGGATCCATGTCCTGGAGTTCGGACGGCAACGCGCCGCACGTTTCCAGGCTCTCAGAGGGCACACAATGTTTACCTCCTGGCGGCCATTTTGTTTCCTTAAGACCTCTGCCCCAGGAGAGCAGGGAGAGAGACTCCCGGCCGCGCTGCCCGCCTCGGCCAAACGGCCCTGCTCAAAGAACCTGGGCCTGAGCCGCACCCCCCCCTCCGGCCCCCCAGGCCCCCCAGGCCAGAGCTCACGAGCCAAAGCCAGACCGGGGCACACACCAGGGCCACTGGCTCCAGCAAGGCAGCGTCCTTATCTCTCAGAGAGACAAAGCCGCTTAGCAGGAGAGGAACACACGGGGAGGAAACGGAGGCGAGATGATAGCGCGCAATACCCCAGGGCCCGGCGCGCATCACACACACGCCAACGCCAACGCCAACGCCGTCGCCTCCGAAGGGGAAACCGCGGGGTTCAGCTCAGCACTACGCCCCACTGCGAGACGGGAACCAGCTTCACTCCGTCCTGGCGAGACTCGTCTCAGAAAACAAAACAGAAAAAAAGGGGAAACTAAAAAAATATATATATAGAAATATATATATATATATATATATATATATATATATATATATATATATTTACAGGCCCGAAACGTGGGCCTGCTCGGCACAACACGCGGTTGATTGAGAGGTCTTGTAATTGAGTCATTAAGACGGTAAAAGGTTTTCGTAACGGTAATGGCCCGCTTGGCCCCGCGCGAGACGCACCGTGTAGCAGCAATAAACGCTGAAGGTACTTTTGTGTAAAACAGGCCAAGCAGAATTAAGAGTGAATGGACTGTTTGCCCCGGGGGCTGCACCCGGCCGCTCCATTTCAGGCGGCCTGCGCAAGGGGCTGCCTCTCAACCTGTTACATTAGCTTCTGCCAATTCAATCATCCGCTCACACGAGAGGCGCGGCCAGCCCGCCGTCCTCCTCGAAGGCACAGGGCCTAACTGCATTTGTTACCAAAATAAATTAGCCGCGGCCACTGGGCGGCTCAGAGCCGGGGCCCCGGCACAAAATGGAGGGCCCCGGCCCTCCCCCCCCCCTCCCCCTGTCTTTTCATCCGATTTTCTTTATTAACGGATTTCATCGAGAGCCACATACGCTTAACCTTGTTTAACAACGCATGTGACATCTTCAGCCAAAGATCATCGGCGCTGATGAAATTACCGGCTTCATCGTTTTCGCTCGGAGCGAACGTGTTACTCGAGAAACCGGCTGTACAGAGACGCAGCCACGCAACGCGAGGAAGGCAAACGACGCCGGCGAAAGAACGCCGGAGGAACCTCTGGTGCTTTAAAGGAAACGCACGGCACGAATTCAAAACCTGGGACTACATTAAGATTACGATTATTTCCACTATTGAGCATATACATATTTATTCAGACCCAAACTAAAGAAACGATAGTTAAAATGTTATGAGAACCGATGACATCACTGGATTATAAGGTTGGTGTGTGGAAAGGCAGTCCTGAAATGTTACATTCCTTTTACATTATTTGATTTCTTTGCACCTGATGTTACATTCCCTATACCGGGTGCCAGTGTGATGGCTAACACTAGCCTTCCAGGCTAAATATGGGGATGACTCATAATGAAGTGAAATGTAATGTTACGTTTCTATGTCGTGTCGAAATGCATATCCAGTGACAAATGATTTTATTTCCCTTAGCAGATCCGAAGAATGTACAACTCATTTTATACTGTACTTTAACACAGCAAAACCGAAAAGTCTCCCCTCCCTCCCACACACACACTCAAACAACCTACATTATTTACTTTCTGTTCTCTTCTTCTGTGGTGTTTTATGGCAGCCTACAAACCACTTCCTGTTCTCACTTTTGTTATCATGATGACTATACTAGGCTCAGGTTAACTGACCCTAGGTTGAAGGCAGTACTGCACATTTCCACAAATCTTTACATTAAGTATGACCCCCTCCTCCCCCTCCGTCAGCCAATCCAGATTAGATAAACAGCAGGAGATACGCATGGTGTCCACTCTGATGAACTAATGCCCGGTAACAAGCCAAGAAGGCCAGAAGTCAGCTTTCTGAAGGAACTTCCTGTCAAAACGTCCAAAGCGCTCCCCAGCGTTACCTCAGAAACCACACGAGGCTGGTGTGATTCAGAGCACTGCCCCCCGTGTCTGTACACAGACGCTGCGTCTGTAGCACAGCCTAGCGGTTAAGGGACATGCGTGGCACTTGCAATGCTGGTGGTTCAATGCCCGGTGTAGACACAAGAAGATCCGTACAGCTGTTGGGCCCTTGAGCGAGGCCCCACATTTCTCCTGGGGGGGGGGGGGGGGATTGGCTCCTGCTTAGTCTAATCAAGTGTAAGTCACTTTGGAATACACATGCAATACACGCCCTGGCGTCTGTACGCAGACGATTCACTCAAACTGCTCCCTGGTCTGGAGTGCTCCAGAGGGTCGATTCGGGAAGGTCCAAAAACGCTTTTTCTGCCGTAAGACTGAAAAAAGGTGAATATGGTCTGGAGCAAAAGCCAGCTGACTTCAGAGAATACAACTCCTTTTCCACTAAATGGTAAATGGTTGGCATTTATATAGCGCCTTTATCCAAAAGCGCTGTACAATTGATGCTTCTCATTCACCCATTCATACACACACTCACACACCGACGGCGATCGGCTGCCATGCAAGGCACCGACCAACTCGTCAGGGGCATTTGGGGGTAAGGTGTCTTGCTCAGGGACACTTCGACACAGCCCGGGCGGGGGGATCGAACCGGCAACCCTCCGACTGCCAGACGACTGCTCTTACTGCCTGAGCCATGTCGCCACACTACCCACTACCCAAACACAACACTGTAGCACGTAGCATTAGGCTGAACACGAATCAACCCCGACAACTGTGTCAGCTTCCTCTGCAAACCTGTGGACTGAAGGCAACTCCACGTTGTTTCTTCACCTTCGGCTGGTTCTTTGCTGTAATCAGCGATTAATGGTTTGGCAGCATTCTGCTCTCTGTGCTGGTATCCTCACAGAGTTTCTACAGTCCAGTCTAAGGAAGCAAAGTGGTTAAATGCAGTTAGACCAGCTTAAAGCTAGCGGGCTTAGCGGCCGCAGCTAAAGGAAAATCAGGTTATGAAAACTGAAACCCAACATAACCTGAAGTACACCAGACATAGCTCAGCGGTGAGGAAGGTCCATGAGATTCCTTCCTTCACAGCAAAAACCCAGCATATGACATTTACTCTCAAGGCAGGTCTGCGGACCCCTACTTAACCTAGACTTTCCTGTTTGTTCTTCCAGACCAGTAACATCTTAACACTGTGAAACACGGAAACACAACACTCAAGTGTGGTCAAACCAAAGTGCCCTGCCTGACCAGAAACAGGTCCTCGCAGAAGGCCCTAGTCGTCTAGCCAGAGAAACACACTTGCAAACAGGTGCTTTTTTTTTTTTTTTTTTTTGATGGCCTTAAATCCACTCGCTCCGAAATACATATGCAAAACACGTGTCTATATGCAGAGCATTCCTGACTGCATGAAATTCATTTGTGGTTTCCATCTGAAAGACCGGTAGACCACATAATTGTAACAAAGAAAAGCTAATAGTCATTCAAAGTACATAATTCCCTTCCTGAAGAAAAACCTGTTCTGCACAGGTTAAAGAGGCCAAAGGATGTTGTTTTAATGTTAGTCAAATCTCTGACTCTGGACAAAATCCAAGAAAACCTGTTTAATGTGGAAAAACTTGACGAGCCGCAAAAACAAGAAAGCATCCTCAAGAAATAAATAATAAATTTTTAAAAAAACGTTACAATTGTGGTCAGGGTGGTGAAACACCTTTTCGAAACTACTTCAAAGCTGCCTCCTGAAAAAAAAATATTTAGTGACAAGTCTTCAAAAAAAATAAGAAAAAAAACGAAGGCATGATGGTACCTCAATTCGGCTTTTTTGTTGCGATAAGGAAATGCTAAATTACAGCCCATATCTAGATTCAAATTACGGTATTCCTCGCCAGCAACATAAAGCAACAAACTTTGTATTTCGGTGGTATTTTTCTGCTAAATAATACAAGATGTGCAACATACATAAACATTGTGTGTGTGTATATATATACACACACACACACACACACACACACACACACACACACACATTAAAAATAATGAATAGATGCAAAATTCGGCACCAAAACACCCCCCTAAATATTAGGCTACAGACAGAGCTTCGTCCAATAGCCTACCAATAGCCCATCACATTTAATCACCACAATTCCGCATGCATTGTCGCTAACTTGCGTTATCAGGATATGGCAAACAAATCACCCTATTCCCTTGGCTTAAGATAACCTCACTAAACACCGGCGCGCGGGCCTTTGCGCTGCCTTGTTGCCTTTGCATTCGCACGGGCTTTAGTGTGTTTGCAAAAGACCACAGTCGAAAGTGTACTTTGTAACCCCCGACACAAGCAGCTGCTCCGTTCGCCTACTCGTAACGAGGGCAATGGCGACGGATACACCACTATACGGTAGGCACATGGGAAGCGATTTGAAACTCCACCTGCCGTCTGTGTACACAACACAAGCTTTGCCTTGCCCAGTAAAGTAAACTTCAATAGGAGCTTTCGGCTCCACGCTAACGAGCAAATGTCATTGATAAAGATCAGTAACCAGTTAGCAGGCTACGCCGCTTTGGGGGGGAGGGCAATTTCTGAACTCCGTTGATCGGAGAACACATTATATTTGAAGTAGGAAGCAAAAGCTACACGACCAACGATAACATATTAGCCACAGCTAATTACGCTACACAATGCTATAGTCCCGTTTGCCTTGCTACATTAGCCACACACATAGCCTAACCAATTTTAACCTCTATCAAACCCGAATAATTTCCGTTTCACTTCAAAACATAGTGAATAGCAAAACTTCTTATTGAACAGATGAATAGAGGGAGCATAAGATTACATTGCTGTTTAACTTTCATATAGGCTATGTATGAAGGACCGATTCGTTTGCTTGACAAGGACCAGCTAACATTAATGCAATAAATAGCTACAGGATCAAGAGAATCTAAATTTTTATTCAAAAGGAGTACACTAAGACACATTAATTAGCCTATTATTGTATTCTGCGATCGTCTTAAACCGTCGTATAAAATAGCAGCATATACTTTAACTTAACAATATCGCAGTATCCTACGAATATAATGTTAGAGTACTTTCCTTGTCATTTGGATTAGCCTACCTATGATCTCTCGTTTGAAACGCTTTTGTTTTCTCCCGGTCACAAGGAAAGCTAATCTACACCCAGCAGTGTTCAAAATGAAACATTACGGATGTGCCAACTAACACCGCGTCAGACAAACAGGCTCCATAAATAAGAGATATCACCCGTTTACAACTTGTTAATCTTTTAACTCAAAAGTTGTGGAGATTTTCTGTGGTGAAACGGCGTATGTTTCCGCGATAGTCTTAATTTTAACGACAATCTCCGTGGTCATAAACAATGCAGGCGATGCGTAGCGGCAGCACGAACAGAACGCGGTCGGGGAGCCGCGACTCGATGTCTGTCGACCGATTCCGCGACAGAGTAACAACTTCAGGCAATATTATTTGATGTTCTCGCCATTTAGCCAAGGAAATCGTTTTACGCGTTACTGGTTACATGTTCCCAGTAACCTATACGGTTAACTTAACATCGCTACTCACCGCAAAACAAAAATAATATCCTCGTAGTTTATAATCAATCCCGGTACAGACATATATCCATTGCCTGGTCGTTCCGTCGTGCAGACTTTTGTTGTTAAGAGAACATCCAGAGCCAGGCCACACTGGAGCCGGCTGCCCTGCTAAGAGGTGGGGCTTCGTGCCGAAAGGGGACGGAAAGGCAGGCACCTGCTCGACCGACACGCCTCTAGTGGGACGATCCCGCATTGTTACCGAGCCATGAATCAGTGAGGAGGTCCAATGTTTGATTCGGGCGATGACGGAATTGAATACGAACAAATCGGGGAGGGAAACGCTTCCCCACCGTGCAGCTTCCGTTATTACACATGTTATTAAGTGCGGTTTGCATCGTTTGTTCATAATCGCGCTGTTCGTGGACAGGCAGGGGTGTTTTTTCCTCGGGTTAAAATACACTCTTGTCTCGTATCATGATGTAGATTATTATTATATAGGCTAGATTACACGAATATAGCTGGCCTATACTTGGCGGATAAATCAAGCACTGTTTTCTTTGAAAGCGTATATTTACAAAGGCTATGCCTTTATATTCCTTACCAAAAAATTAAGAGTTTAAGTTAAAGAGGACACTTTACAATTCCTTGTAAGAGAAATGTGCTCTAGGTCAACAGTTTGGTTAAACATATTCAGCATAAATCATGTGTGTTAAATGCATTTGCGTAAAAAAAATAAAATCGCCTACTCGGGGTAAGGCAAACTCGTTAAGTGTGCAACGTGCCATAAATCCCAGAATATCGAATCGTAGCCTAGCTGACGCCATACTTTTCACTTGCGTTTTCGTAAGAGCAAGGGCTTCCTCGGTAGCAAAAATGAGCATTGGATTTCATTTAAATAACACAACAGCACTCGGGGGTGAAAAAGGATACCCTGAAATGTACTTAATAGACCACTAGGGGCCAGCCACCAACCAAGTGCGCAGTTTGCAGGAAACCCAACTGACAGAGAAAGGCAGAAGACGGCTCCAATGTCTGTCAATGGCTACTGTGTTTGGCTCTGTAAAATTGCTTGTAATTGTAATGTCTGAATAGCCCTGAGTGACATTCTCTGTATTCAATCAGCCTATATTAATTTACAGAATTAAGAATACCAGATCCATTTTATACTGTATGTATCACACACACACACACACACACACACACACACACACACACACACACACACACGCACGCACTGCTTCATGTTCAAGGCAGGAGGAACTGAATACATTTTAAAAAGTATATTTAACATGGCCAACTGAAGCCACTGCTCAAGGCCAAATGTGGACAAACACAGAATTTTAAGAATATCTAAAACCCAGTCTTGAATCAGTATGCAAGCATGCGCGCGCACACAAACACAAACACACACACGCGCGCGCGCGCGCGCGTTTCGTTTGCAGTAAGGCGGCCACATGAATATTACTAACATCAAACAATCACAGGAGCTGCATCTTCAGTGTAACTAGTAATAATTAGTAAAACATATATTAGTATTGCAATAACAGCCGCGAGTGCGACAGAACTGCAGCGTAAGGAAAGCAATTAAAACAGAAGAGCCTGCAGTTTGTGCCCATAAGCCATCCCTGGGTCCCCAGCGCTAAAAAAAAAAACCCTCGCCTGGCTGTGTTTGCAGCCTTTATGCTGGCGATATTTCTCTCTGCTCTCCGCGTTTACTCAGTTAAATTGCGATGACAAGACAGGACGGAACATCGCGCACACTCATAAAAACTGACCCGTAGAAGAACTCGGAAGTATACAGCATCAGAAATGTAAGAAACGACCGTCCATGCTTCCATACACGGGTAAAGGACACGGCAGTGCACCGGCAGGGAAGATGCTACCTATCTACAGCATGCATGTAAAACACAATACAAACTTACAATTGGTTTCCAGTTTAAACAATTAAGGTTATTTAGAACAGTGGACTAAAATACACACCGTGGCGTCCGACAGATTAAATGTCTAAATGGCCCGGCTTCCTGTTTGCGAAATATGTCAGGCCCATAAGTAGGTGTAAGGCTGCTAAAATAGCAACAGCAATTACCAGGAGACTGGGCATTAGATGCCTGTATACAGGAAAGATTTATTGTTGCTTTCAAGTAAGTGCAAGGTAATGGGGAACTATAATAAATCAATTAGAGCCGCAGTTCTTGAGGTGGTCCCGGACGGACGTCCACGGCGTCTTTAAGCTGAGCGCGATGACGGTGTAAATTTTCTCTGAGCGTTAAAACGCAAAACCACTCTAACGGTCCAGTGTTGCCTAAATGTCAGTGTATTTATGTGCACTTCACGGAAATTAACCGTCTCTCTGTTGAGTGCTACATGTAGCGTGTCACGTGTCATACATGACGATGGCTCCTCAATGTACAGGTCATAACCCCTGTGTGTGTGTGTGTGTGTGTGTGTGATATTTAATGTACATAAAACATAGGAATTTCCTGAATGTCTGTTTGATCAAACCAAAAATGTTTATTTTATATAATGTGCTGCTTACTAATTTGTCGGCATTAAGTAGACATCCTCTATGTAGATACACAGTGCATCTGTACACTGTATTCTACTGAATGATACCCAGACTTATGTTTTGGCGTGTGTGTATTCTAAAACAATCGAATAATCAAGTGCTTAGAGCTTCCTTGCAGCCCCTGATGAAGATATCGGAGTTCTTTAGCTGGAAGCCATGATAGATTGCCCATCGCTGTGGTAAACCGTAGGTAACCTCGCTTGTGAACCTGTTATTAGATGTATTCTAAAATATCATTTTAATTGCTTCAACGTTTCCCACCCAAAACTCCCCCTCCTTTTTTTTTTTCTTTTTTTTTTTCCCCCTGCTGAAATTGAAGTCTGGGCTTTCAGCGGGAAGATGGATGCAGGAGGGACCGGTGTTCTCTCGCTCCGCGCAGGAGCCTCGTATCTTTCCATCTGCCTGACCTTGTCCCGCCCGGGATTTTTTTGTTTAGAAAGGAAGAAAGGAACCGGTAGAAGCACTTCTGCCCGTCAGAATGTGTCAGCGGCTGTCAGGCCCCCTCCACCGGGCAGACAGCGGCCGGATGTGTACACTGCTGACGTCGGCCGGCTATCCATCCCAGAGCTGAGCTGAGCCCGGGACGGCCTGAGACACGCAGCGCTGCAGGTAACGCTCGCTCTCCGCCTCGTCCCGGTCTGCCTGCTGCCGTGGAGACAGCCCGGGCGGACTTTCCCCAGGCAAACCGTTCCCGTAAACGTGAGCGCAAAACCACAATTAATCATCTCATCTTGTTTTTTGTTTTTTTTTACTTTTTACTGGTATTTGATGTTATATGTTAAGAAAGCAACAGCACGCCATAGGTGCTGTTCCAGAAAGGTTTTGGGTTTTGTATGCCCATCGGAATAAAAGATATAGATCTATCGCTGACTGTGTAGACTACTCGCGCAAGCACATTTGTAGAGAAGTTGTAGAGAAAAATGCAAACACCCAGAAAATGCAATTCTGAACAGAAGCATGAAATGGTGCAACTTGCTGTAAACACTAAGTCCACGCAACATGGAATTACAGCATTAAGATCTGCCTGGCAGATTTTAATTAAAGCACGGCTAATGGTAGATATTCGTAGCATGAATAATTTGTTTGCGGATAACTCGGTGACCTTTCTCCGAGGCTTGTTGTGCGATGCGGGCTGGAGGGCAGAAACTATCGGACACAGAGAGGGCGCTCACAGACTCGTGCTCTTCGGCAGAAGGCCTCTCAGTGCATCGCAGGCCTTGGGCATCCGTGCCTTAATCTGAGTGAAGTTCAGCACAACGTACTGCATCACCCAGAGGAGACCAGCGGTTTTTTTCTCATGTGGAGAAGGGCACGCGTAAATAAACGGATGAACAAATAAGTAAATAAATAACTGAATCCACACATGAAAGAGTAAGACCAGCCCAATAAAGCTCTTACACCGTAACCCGGGCGACTGGCCCCGCTGGCCTCTCCTGCAGCTGCTCCACCGTCCTCATCAGATAACAGCTGCTTTGCATCCATTTTGAATCCTAATTGCCTTGTTTCTTCTTCATCTTCTGCTTTCTTTTCCTCTCTCTGTGGCCCCCACCTCTCACCCTTCTCCCTCTCTCCCTCTCTCCCCATCCCTCTCTGTCTCTCTCTCTCTATCCCCCACCTCTCACCCTCTCTCTCTCTCTCTCTCTCTCTCTCTCTCTCTATCCCCCCTCTCTCTCCCTCTCTCCCTCCCTATATCCCCTCTTTCTCTCCCTCTCTCCCTCCCTATATCCCCTCTTTCTCTCCCTCTCTCCCTCCCTATATCCCCTCTTTCTCTCTCCCACCCACTTTTCACCCTCTCCTTCCCTGTACAGCACACTGCAGAAGGAGAGGGGGAGAGAGAGAGAGGAGAGGGAGAGAGGGGGAGAGAGTGAGAGGGGAGAGAGGGAGAGAGGGGGGGGAGAGAGAGGGGGGGGGAGAGAGAGAGGGGGGGGGAGAGTGAGGGGGGGGAGAGTGAGGGGGGGAGAGAGAGGAGAGGAGGAGAGGGGAGGGAGGGAGGGAGGGAGAGGATGAGGGAGAGAGAGGAGGAGAGAGTGAGGGGGAAAGAGAGGGGGGGTGTGACAGCATGCATGCTTTTCTGTTTTCTCTCTCTGTGTGAAAAGAATGCCTCCTTCACCTTCTATTAGAAATCCCTTCACTGCTGAAAGGCAGGCAGTTCAGGGCCCCTCTCCTTTTCTCTCCCTCTTTGTACCAGGGACAAGTATCAAACCTTTCAGCTCCTTCTGGAGGAGACGCACGGAGAAAAAGGAGAAGAAAGGAGCTGCCTCTCCTCCCCTCCGGGGCCCGGGGCCCGCTGGGTCCCACCTCCCGCACCCCTCGCCGTGTGAACCAGGCCCCGCTGATCCCCCCCTCTGCACTGATCCCCCCCTCCGCACTGATCCCGGCTGATCCCCCCCTCCGCACTGATCCCCCCCTCCGCACGATCCCCCCCTCCGCACTGCTCCCCGGGCAGGGCGGGGGTGAGAGGGCGGGGTGAGAGGGCGGGGGGGTGAGAGGGCGGGGGTGAGAGGGCGGGGGTGAGAGGGCGGGGGGGTGAGAGGGCGGGGGTGAGAGGGCGGGGGTGAGAGGGCGGGGGGGTGAGAGGGCGGGGGGGTGAGAGGGCGGGGGTGAGAGGGCGGGGGGGTGAGAGGGCGGGGGTGAGAGGGCGGGGTGAGAGGGCGGCGGGGTGAGAGGGCGGGGTGAGAGGGCTGGGGGTGAGAGGGCGGGGGTGAGAGGGCGGGGGGGTGAGAGGGCGGGGTGAGAGGGCGGGGGTGAGAGGGCTGGGGGTGAGAGGGCGGGGGGGGTGAGGGCAGGGGTGAGAGGCCCAGGGTGAGAGGGCGGGGGTGAGAGGGCGGGGGGGGGGTGAGAGGGCGGGGGGGGGGTGAGAGGGCGGGGGGGGGGTGAGAGGGCGGGGGGGGGTGAGAGGGCGGGGGGGGTGAGAGGGCTGGGGGTGAGAGGGCGGGGGGGTGAGAGGCAGGGGGTAAGAGGGCGGGGGTGAGAGGGCGGGGAGATGTCTCTCACGTGTTGCTCGCGCGTACATGAGGCGATTTAAAGACGGCTTTTAGAGGCGTTAAAAGGGCAAGCCTGCGGACTCGGCGGATAGCCGGTGTGGCTAACGCGTCCACCCCCCTCGAAGTGGAAGGGCCTCGCAAAGAAAGGGACAAAACGCTGGACCTACAACCGTGAAAGATGAGCGTACTTTAATGACAAGGGAGCAAGGGAGGATTCTGTGAATGCTGAACAGATTTAATTTAATTGTGATTTTTAATATACTTGCAATACTATACTGTTTTTAAAACATTTTGGAAACTTTTTCAAAAATAATTAGAAAGCTCCAGGTTTGGATTGCACAAATAGAGCGGTCGAAATGCTAAAAACAATCCTGGCAGCGTCTTTGTTTACCATTGTTAAGCTTCTGAAAGGTTGATATTCAGTCATCACCCGCAGCTGTATTTCATGTTCGGAGATGAGTCATTATCCAGAATGTATTTTGGACACCATTTTCTTTTTCTATTTAATTCTATTTTCACGGGCATTCAAGTAGACATTCAATAACAGAAAACTGTTGAAATCAGACATAAATGCAGGGGAAATGTCATCTTTTATGATGAAGTTCTTAATAACCAGCCAAAATGGGCAATTGTGAGGGCGTTCAGTTCCTGCTCCGATCTGACCCCGGAGTGGGGGGTCAGGGGGTGATTTTGGCAGAGATTCGATTCCTCTGGTACGTCACCCCTTCAGATCTGCTCGGCGATAAATTGTGACCAGCTGGTTCAGAGGCGTAGTTTTGGTGCCAAGGGTAATTACTTCATTAGAAAGGGGGACACATTCCTAACTGTCAATGACCGGGGCGTGATCTGCGCAAGGGTTCGAGAGCTGCCATTGGTGCATTCCCAGAGTGCACCAGTCACACTCCACTGTGAGTGTGTGTATGCTGCGCTGTTATCCAAGTCCTGGCCTTGTAAAGTACGAAATTTAGAAATGATCTCGCTGACCTGCCAGCCTTCCCAGAGACTCTGTCGTTAGACATACCTCCCCATTAAAGTTATGACCTTCTGCTTTTAAACCTGAAAATAATACGCAAAAATGTTCACAAATGTCCCTTTAAGGTACTGTCCTGCAAAACACGTTCGCAAGAATTGCACGGACGCGCGGTGACGTCAAACACGCATCGTATTTAGATCCTTCGCGCTCGACGGAACACAAAAGATCGTGCGGCGGCTCGATGGGGCGGCGCTGTGAACAGAAGCTTCAGGAGGTGGGCGACTAAGTGTCTCTCTCTCTCCGTGCCGTTTGAGTCAGTCTCACCGGGGGGGGTCGAGAGGCGGGGCGACACCGTCATTAACCCCGCGCGCGGACCTGGCGCCCTGGCCACAGCTGCCAGTGCGGCCCCCGTATTCCCAAAGCACCGCCGCGTCCCCCGTTTACGAAGCCGGGCCGGGGCCTGAGGAACAGCGCCGGCGCTCCGTGCCTTTTTAACACGGGGGGTTGTAAACGAAGGCGCTTTATTAGCGTGATCCTGTTCCTCTCCGCGCGGGTTACACGTGCGGTCGGCGACAGCGGTCATCGCCACGGCGACGGGGACGGGGACAGGGAGAGGCGGGCGCGGGCGGGCGTAGCTGCGAGGTGATTTATGGCCCCTGTCTCCCGCGCTGACACGCTTCCCCGTGCCCTCCCAGACGTGCCGGGGGGAACCTCCGCGATCTTCTCCCCCCCCGCCCCCCGCCCCCCGCCTCGAATGAGCCCCCTCTCGGCCCCCGGGTGTCAGGGGGGGGCCCCCGCAGGACCGACCCCGCACACGGAGCGCTAAATTACAGGCGCGGGACTCGCCGCGGGGCCGGCGGTGGAGCTGCCATCTTCTCCACACTGAGGGAGCGGGCCTCTCTGAGGCCGACACGGAGGAGCAGTGACACAACCGTGTCGCTCCAAGACCAACGCGTGCGTGTGCACAAAGCCCCGCACCGCTGAGAGGAGCATACACACAGGACACCCTTTACTCGACACTGTTTTACCTGAGACTGTTTTAATGTCTGATTGTGTTGTGCCTTTGTATTGTATTGAACTTTATGTTGTCGTCTCTGCTTGCTCCTCTCTTGGCCAGGGCTCCCTTGTTAAGAGAGATAACAATCTCAGTGGGACTCACCTGGTTAAATAAAGGAGAAATAAAAGAAATAAAGTACAGGGAATGTGCACATAATCAAAGACCTCGATTTAATATTTAAACAGACTGAGATCAGAGAGGTCCCCCCCTTTTCCTTTAACGTGTGTTTTCGGCTTCTCTTCCGCTCCCAGATTAAAGACACGCGAGGTGCCGGGGACTCGACGCGGAGGGGTCCCCCCAGCCCTGCCCTCCCGTTCTCCGCCGCGTCTCGAGCAGAGCGGGGCACCTGCAGCACGCCGGCGAGCAGATGGCGCAGGATAAGTGAGAGTCTCCGCGGAGAGACACGGCGGAAACACAAGGCCCGAGCCTTATTGATATTTTCCATTAGCGGCACGGTGAGATAATGGCTGCTCCTCACACGCGGAGAGGAGAGTCCTGTACCCAGGCAGGGTTTAATCAGCACAGAGTCCTGTACCCACACAGGGTTTAATCAGCACAGAGTCCTGTACCCAGGCAGGGTTTAATCAGCACAGAGTCCTGTACCCAGGCAGGGTTTAATCAGCACAGAGTCTTGTACCCACTCAGGGTTTAATCACAGGGACACAGGGACAACACAGAGAAAAACACAACACACAAACGCACATTTGACAAAAATAAATCCCTCAAAGTCAAACCGTAGGTGAGATAGAACATAAAGAATCGGGGTAAAAAAGGCAACATGTTTAACACGCCTACATTAAATGGACCAATGAAAATGGAATGGATTCCTCCTTCGTACAAGAGTTGAGCCAATGGGCACCCTGGAAAGAAATGTATTTGTCTTCTTTTTTTAACGCGAGGGGTAGAATTTGAGGGGATTACGCCGGGGCGATTCGGTAATCCTCGCCGTATTTACTGTTCATGTCTGTAAATATCTTTTCCATCTCATCACCATATGTCCCCGAGCCGGTCTCCCAGCAGCCCGGGGGGGGGGGGGGGGGGGCGGAGGGAGGTCCAGAGCAGGAGGGGGCCCCAGCCTGCACAGCACCCCCTGCCGCAGAGTCCAACCCCAGGGGTGCGCTACGGTGCTTCAAATAAGGCCGTAATCTCACTCTTAAATGGATCTGCTGTATATTCATTCACCGGCGATTCCAGGGCATATTAACGTTCCTGTGAACTGGAGATGTGAAACAGACGATCCCCACAGACGTCTGTCTGAAGCTGAAGCTTTAAAACAAAAACGTACAGGTGCAGCAAAAACGTACAGGTAAATGACTGGGACCCGGGAGGTTGGGTGGTTCAAGCCCCAGTGAAGCCATAATAAGATCTGCACAGCTGTTGAGCAAGGCCCTTAACCTCACATTGCTCCAGGGGAGGATTGTCCCCTGCTTATTCTAATCAACTGTAAGTCGCTTTGGATAAAAATGGGGGGAATAAATGTATTATAAAAAATCAAAACAAACGTTTTCACCCTGTCACCTCTGCTGTCTCCCCGGCCTCGGCCCTGTAAGGGCCCTGATTTACCACAGACGGCGGCGGCGGTCTTGCCCGTGTAAATAAAACACTGTTACAAAGGGAGAGCGTTCATCCTTTCACGGGCCGTCTCCCTGGGTCTGAACCCGGCCCGATGGCTCTGTCTCTCTCCGTTCCGGGTCCCCGCTCCGCTCCCCGGCTTTTTTAACTTCTCTCTTTCTCTCCTCGTCATTTCTGTGCCCTGACCACATGCCGGAGCGTTCTCCTCCACACTGGCTGTGCATTCATCCTCCCGTGGTGTGACCTACCTAGCTCTACAGCGTTACACTGTACAGTACAGTACAGTACAGAGGGGCCCTACAGCGTTACGCTGTACAGTACAGTACAGAGGGGCCCCACAGCGTTACGCTGTACAGTACAGTACAGAGGGGCCCTACAGCGTTACGCTGTACAGTACAGTACAGAGGGGCCCTACAGCATTACGCTGTACAGTACAGTACAGAGGGGCCCTACAGCGTTACGCTGTACAGTACAGTACAGAGGGGCCCTACAGCGTTACGCTGTACAGTACAGTACAGAGGGGCCCTACAGCGTTACGCTGTACAGTACAGTACAGAGGGGCCCTACAGCATTACGCTGTACAGTACAGTACAGAGGGGCCCTACAGTGTTACACTGTACAGTACAGTACAGTACAGAGGGGCCCTACAGCATTACGCTGTACAGTACAGTACAGAGGGGCTCTACAGCATTATGCTGTACAGTACAGAGGGGCCCTACAGTGTTACGCAGTACAGTACAGAGGGGCCCTACAGCGTTACGCTGTACAGTACAGAGGGGCCCTACAGCGTTACACTGTACAGTACAGTAAAGAGGGGCTCTACAGTGTTACACTGTACAGTACAGTACAGTACAGAGGGGCCCTACAGCGTTACGCTGTACAGTACAGTACAGAGGGGCCCTACAGCGTTACGCTGTACAGTACAGAGGGGCCCTACAGCGTTACACTGTACAGTACAGTACAGAGGGGCCCTACAGCGTTATGCTGTACAGTACAGAGGGGCCCTACAGCGTTACACTGTACAGTACAGAGGGGCCCTACAGCATTACACTGTACAGTACAGTAGAGGGGCCCTACAGCATTACACTATGCAGTACAGTACAGTACAGAGGGGCCCTACAGCGTTACACTATACAGTACAGTACAGTACAGAGGGGCCCTACCGCATTACACTGTACTGTACAGCCCAGAGGGGGAACACACGCAGAGTGTATTACCCGATGCGGCTGTAATGGCTTTAGGAGTTTTAGCGTGGCTAAAGCTGGTGACCTGCCCATTAACCTGCTCGATATTCCTGAGCTGCTCCATCGATCACTCACACACACATCATTGATTTGGCAAATGACAAGGAGTTAAGCTGCAGAAGTCTGCTTCTACACGTTTCCAGGGTTACGCTGGCAGTGGGGGGGCGAAACGCTCATCATCTCCACACAAACACACACTTTCACCATCTCCACACAAACACACACCTTCACCATGTCTGTGCAAACACACACCTTCACCATCTCCACACAAACACACACCTTCACCATCTCCACACAAACACACACCTTCACCATGTCTGTGCAAACACACACCTTCACCATCTCCACACAAACACACACCTTCACCATCTCCACACAAACACACACTTTCACCATCTCCACACAAACACACACCTTCACCATCTCCACACAAACACACACCTTCACCATCTCCACACAAACACACACCTTCACCATGTCTGTGCAAACACACACCTTCACCATCTCCACACAAACACACACCTTCACCATCTCCACACAAACACACACCTTCACCATCTCCACACAGACACACACCTTCACCATGTCTGTGCAAACACACACCTTCACCATCTCCTCACAAACACACACCTTCACCATCTCCACACAAACACACACAGGCAGGTGTGAACTGAGACACACACACACACACACACACACACACATATATACACACACATACAGACACACACACACATAAACCTATGCATTTGGACACACACACACACACACACACACATATATATACACACACATAAACCTATGCATTTGGACACACACACACACACAAACATATGCATGCAAACACACACGCACAATCGTATGCACACGGACAGAAACACACACACAGACAGACACACACACACACACACACACACACACACGGATCTGGGTCTGTCGATAGTGTTTACCCTGTACACAGAGGTGTGCAACATACACAGAGCTCCAGGTCCTCATTATTTAAATGTATTCCGCCTTTCAATTACAAAACAATTAAAAATGTACCGTCCTCCATTAGAGACAGAGGCAGCTAATCATTACCTGTCAGTTTAAATGTTCACAGAAAGCTACGACCATTTCCCAGATAAAGGGTCCATACTCATTTATTACATCGCTTCAGCTGTTTTGATGGTGCCAGTTAACATTATGCCAGGACTTTATAGTCAATACTTCACATTATAATTAGCCCCAAACCTCACCAATTTAGAGAAAGGGAAGGCTTTTACCATGAAATTATTAGCGCACCCAGAACAATGAGCCATAAAGCACATTTTACTCTAAGTGAAAGGAAATGGGAAAAATGACCAAAAACATGAATCAACGGCACCGCTGAAATATAACTGCTGAGCGATATGTTTTCATAGATCTTATGTAGAATAATTAAGATACAAAAAAAAGAGTTAAAAATGCGATTGCTTGATTGTATCATTCCTATAGTTCCCACACTCCGGCCCTCGTCCTGTTGAAAAGGCCGTCGGGTTTTCATGCTCCATGAAGCCGTCTGATGTTTCACGATTACGTATCGCCCAAATCTGGGAGCACAACAGTGTCCCAACAGCCCCCCTCCGCCAGCGCCCCCCCCCCCGGCGTGCCCGTACCCGTGTGTAATCTGACACGGGGCACGCTCAGCGCGTCAAACACACGGCCAGGTCCCACGCACCCGAGCCTCACGTGACCCAACGCGCCGATAAGATCGGGAGATCACACGACAAAGCCCCCTGTAACACTGCACTCGCCGTTCCAGCAGAGATGATCTTACCGCACACCGGCCTCAAAAGGCCGGCCCCCCTCTCAGATACGCATCGGTCCGCCCCCCGCGGGGCGCAGGCACGTACGCGACACGGGCTGTAAGAGAGACCCTGAAGAAGAGCCCGGTTCTGGAAGGCGACGGGTGCAACCTGCTCGCTCTCATCAAAAATGTATGAGGTCTCTCCGCCACCATCCGTCTGCGAGTCTGCTCGGGGTGCCGATCAAGATAAGAACACAATATTTACTCCTGCTTCGAAATAACACAGCCTTTACCACTCTGCGACCGGGCGT
This sequence comes from Conger conger, assembly GCF_963514075.1. Classification (NCBI taxonomy): domain Eukaryota; kingdom Metazoa; phylum Chordata; class Actinopteri; order Anguilliformes; family Congridae; genus Conger; species Conger conger. The sequence goes on along the minus strand of NC_083774.1, from coordinate 3,411,419 downwards.
CTCTGAGAGAGAGGAGACGGAGGCAGGCGAGAAGGTGCTCGGCTCCTGTTATTTCACCAAAGTATTTCAAACACAGCTCTCTTGCAAAAGACGAAACCCTTTTTTTTCCGAGAATTTCCGGCCACCGCCACCGAGCTGTCATTATCGAGACGGACAGAATCTTTAACCCCGTCTTTTATTTTTCAAAGAACATGAAGATTTTTTTCCCCCCCCATCCAGGGCTTGTGTGAGCTCCCCTCTCGTTACCCCCGAGAGAGATGAACAGATGACCATTTACATGGTGTTTCAGCCGTGACCTTTCCCACCGGAGAAAAGACAAACCAGGATCATTACAATGTGATAAAAAGAGGAGGGGGGGAAAGAAGGGAATGTGATAAAAGAGGGGAGAGTGTGCTTTTCCAGGGCACTGGGAAGGACCAGAGGGAGGTGCTACCTCAGGAAGACCTGGAAGCCCCGACACAAGGACAGAGATAAACACTCTGATCCTGCTCACTGCCCCCGTTCCTCAGGCTTCCAGCCAGGCAGAGTGCTGTTTGTTCTGGGAGGTTGGGGGGGGGGGGGGGGGGGCATTGCTGTTTGTTCTGGGGGGGGGGGGGGGGGGGGATTATTGCTCCTTTGAAATGCAAAAGCAGAGCTATTGTCCCGGAAAGGGCATTACCTCCCCTTTGTTTGGGGAGTGTGTGAAAGATTCACCTGCAGCATCTGACCCAACGACCGGAACACCCAGAGCAGGACCCGGAGACTGGGTTGCATTCGGACCAACAATCCCAGGCCTTCCAGCACACAGCTCTGCATCTCTCTCTCTCTCTCTCTCTCTCTCAGTCTCTTTCTCCCTCCCCCCCTCTCTCCCTCCCTCCCGCCCTCTGTGAAAGTGTGTGTGTGTATTCCCGTGTGTCTGAATAACAATGGGTAAAGGGTGACACTGCTTGCTGCTCACACACAAAGGGAAGCCCAAAAGAACAGCCACACAGCAGCGTATGCCATAAGGTTTCTGTGTGTGTGCGTGTGTGCTTATGCCGTTAGGTTTCTATGTGTGTGTGTATGTGTGTGTTTGTGCGTATGGCATAAGGTTTCTATGTGTGTGTGCTTGTGCATTTGTGTTTGTGCGTATGGCGTGAGGTTTCTGTGTGTGTGAGTGTGTGTGTGTGTGTGTACTTGTGCGCGCGCGTGTGCGTATGCCATTAGGTTTCTGTGTGTCATGACGCACTGAAGCTTAATCACTGGGGTTTAGTCGTTTCTCTGCATCACCCTCCCAGGGACAGTGTGATTGACTCAACTCCACTTTTTCAGTTTAAATCCTCAGAACTGAAGAGCCGCTCTTGTTTTGTGGTGAAGATGACTGACTGAGCAACTGGTTATTTTCTTTGTATGATGTATTGGTTTCTTGGTGGCAAGTCTGTAGCCTAGAGGCTAAGGTACATGACTGGGACCCAGAAGGTTGTTGGTTCATGCCCTGGTGTAGCCACAAAAAGATCCGCACAGCCATTGGGCCCTTGAGCAAGGCCCTTAAAACCCTGCATTGCTCCAGGGGGGCAGGATGGTCTCCTGCTGAGTCTAATCAACTGTAAGATGCTTTGGATAAAAGCTTCAGCTAAATAACAAATTATTGTTGTTATATTTGTATACATTTGTGTACAAACTTTGACTCGGTAGCAGTCACCGATCACAAACGAGGAGCAGAGCTGGTGGAATGTAGGGGGAGGTGCACTTCACTTATCATCACCGAGCGAGACGGCTAATAGATTTGCACAAAGGCCTGGGATAGAGTGACACGATGAGCAGCTGGCCCACAGAGCTGTCGGCGACTTCAGAATGAAACCAAGATGGCCGAACAGTCGGCCTGTTAAAGGCCGTTACCAGCCCCACCTGCAGCGCACACCAGCTCTTCGCCACAAACGGCAGCCCTCCACCGGAGGGGAGGTGGAGAATCCCACCAGCCGACCGACCTTCTCTAATTCAGGAGTGCTCTCCCTGCCTGGGGCTCAAACAGCGCCGTGTAATGAGCTGCTCATTATTCTGACAAACAGAATGCCTTACACACTCGTGGCACACTCACGCAAAGACAGACGCAAGTTCTTATCATTCCTGGGCTGGGGAAGCAAACCATGTTGCATTAATTACATTATTGGCATCTGGCAGACGCTCTTATCCAGAGCGACGTACAGTTGATTAGACTGAGCAGGAGACAATCCTCCCCTGGAGCAATGCAGGGTTAAGGGCCTTGCTCAAGGGCCCAATGGCTGTGCGGATCTTATTGTGGCTACACTGGGATTGGAACCACCGACCTTGCGTGGCCCAGTCATTCACCTTAACCACGACGCTACAGGCCGCCCTATGTGGCTAGCAGGGACCCACAGTAGGCACATTGGGCAAGAGATGAACTACAGAATACCTCACACACACCATGGTACCCATACACACACTCTTGGGTGCCCCCACACACACAGTCCAGCATACCCCATGCACTCTAGGGGGGTACCCCACACACACTCCAGGGTACCCCATCACATACTCCAGAGGGGTACCCCACACTCTATGGGTCACTGGTGGTATGGACAAAAGCTTGAACTCTCACACCACCAAGCTCCCACCAAATCTCCTGTCTCCTGGGGGCGACATGGCTCAGGCAGTAAGAGCTGTCGTCTGGCAGTCGGAGGGTTGCCGGTTCGATCCCCCGCCCGGGCGGTGTCGAAGTGTCCCTGAGCAAGACACCTAACCCCCTAAATGCTCCTGACGAGCTGGTCGGGGCCTTGCATGGCAGCCAATCGCCGTCAGTGTGTGAGTGTGTGTATGAATGTGTATGAATGGATGAATGAGAAGCATCAATTGTACAGCGCTTTGGATAAAGGCGCTATATAAATGCCTGCCATTTACCATTTACCATTCATTAAAAATACACACAGAATGTCTCATAATAACTATAGGAGAAAAGTAAGAGCATCCTCGTGCTGGTGCATCAGCTCTGCTTAACATGGCACCCCGACGTAGAACTAATACGCTTGAGCCTGTCGAAGACGATCCCGTCCCTCCTTTTCTCTCTCTCCACCAGTCACTCTTTCTTTCTCTCCCTCTGTCTCTCCATCCCTCCATCAGCAAGCCTTATTTTCATACCGAGGATTGAGATTCGTGTTGTGCGATATGGAGTGGTCCCAGTAATGAATGGCTAATGTGCCAATTAAAAAACAACACAGAACACGACCAGGCCTCTGGGCACTGCTCCAGTCTCCATCTCTCTGTTCTCTCCTCTGCAAGCCTCACACGAGGGAGAGAGAGGGAGAGAGAGAGGCAGGGAGAGGGAAGAGAGAGTGGAGAGAGCGAAGAGAACGCGAGAGGGAGAGAGGGAGTGAGAGAGAGAGGGAGAGACAGAGAGAGGGAGAGAGGGAAAGGGAGTGAGAGACAGAGAGAGACAGAGAGAATACAGGATGGGAGGCAGACAGGATCATGCCTTCATGGGGTTTATGATTATTCTGCACCAACAAATAAAACATAAAAAAGGCCCCCCCCACCTCCTCCGCACCTCCCAGCAGATGGCAGGTATAAGAAAGCAGCTTGCCATGGCCAAACCAATTATTTATCTAATTATGATTTACCACTTAACCACATGATCTTTCGCCGAGTTGTGGGCAATTAAAATCAGGGTGATTATGCAGATTATGCAAATGTAGCCAAAAGCGGAATGACTACAGCAGAGATCACACACATGCACATAACAACCCCCCCCCCCGCCCCAACACCATAACACACGCCCCCCAACACCATAACACACGCCCCAACGTCATAACCTGTCCCCCATCACCATAACCCACGCCCCAACACCATAACCCACCCCCCAACACCATAACCCACCCCCCCAACACAATAACCAACCCCCCCACACCATAACCCGCCCCCCAACACCGTAAACGTCTGTGTGTGTGCTATTTGAGTGCTGTTACTAGTGTATATGTCTGACTGTGTGTGGGGGGGTGTATAAATGTGTGTACATGTCTGCGTATGTATGTGAGAGTGTGTGTGTGTGTGTGTGTGTGTGAGAGTGTGTGTGAGTGTGTGTGTGTGTGAGCGTGTGTGTGTGTGAGAGTGTGAGTGTGTGTGTGAGCGTGTGTGTGTGAGAGTGTGAGAGCGTGAGAGAGTGTGTGTGTGAGAGTGTGTGTGAGAGTGTGTGTGTGTGAGAGAGTGTGTGAGTGTGTGAGAGTGTGTGTGAGCGTGTGAGAGTGTGTGTGTGTGTGTGTGTGTGTGTGTGTGTGAGAGTGTGTGTAAGAGTGTGAGAGTGTGTGAGTGTGTGTGTGAGCGTGTGTGTGTGTGTGTGAGTGTGAGTGTGAGCGTGTGTGTGAGCGTGTGAGAGTGTGTGTGTGTGAGAGTGTGTGTGTGTGTGTGTGTGTGTGTGTGAGAGTGTGTGTGTGTGTGAGAGTGTGTGTGTGAGAGTGTGTGTGTGTGTGTGTGTGTGTGAGAGTGTGTGTGTGTGTGTGTGTGTGTGTGAGAGTGTGTGTGAGAGTGTGTGTGAGCGTGTGTGTGAGCGTGTGAGAGTGTGTGTGTGTGTGTGTGTGTGTGTGTGTTCGTGGCTCAGTGCAGGGCAGGCGGGTGTTTGAAGTGGCCACCAAGGGGACACCTGACCTGCTGCAGAGAGCCAGCAGCAGGGACATCAATTATCCCCACTTCATCCAGCCAGCCGCCCGGCTGACAGAGCTCCCACAATGCCGCAGGGCGAGAGCAGGCAGCGCGATAACGCAGAGCGAGGGAGCGGGGGAGGAGGGGGAGGAGAGAGGAGAGGAGGAGAGGAGGAGGAGGGGGGGGCGGAGGAACGGGGCAGAGAGACCAAGAGAGAGAAGGGCGGATATGAAAGAGGGGGGGAGAGAAAGAGACAGAGAGAGAAAGAGAGGGAGGGAGACAGAGAGAGGGAGGGAGGGAGGGAGGGAGAGCCAGCCAAGGTTGAGCACAACAAAAGCATCCGCGCAGCTGATAAGCCCTTAATGGAGTGGGGCAGAGGCAGTGAGAGATGTTAAAAAGGCACTTCAAGTTCAAGCTCATGGTAATGGAGTAATCGCATTGATTTCCATTTAAGCAGCCCTCTGATGTTATTTACTGTATTTAACAAAACCAACAGGGTCTCCCCTCCACCCCGGTGCTTAACCAGCAGCGACAGCCGCGTCCGCCCCCCCCCCCCCCCCGTCCAACGGCGGGGGGAGAGGAGCGACTCCGTCCGGCAATTAATCCCCCCCCCCCCTGCCCCCCCCCACATCCGCGTGAGGAGCGGATCTCTCTCCGGCTGTAACGCTTCGAAGCCCTGCAGGCAAAGCGAACCTTTGCTTTGACGCTCTTTTCCGGGCTAGGCCCAAGTCAAAGGTGCAAGAACGATCATTATTTAGAGTAAAGGTTTTTTTTTTTTTGCGTGTGCTAATTAGGCGTTTGATCTCGGGAGATATTTCTTCTCGTGGCTGACCTCTCCTTGTCAGGATAATGAGGCGAGTTTACAGCCGTTGCAAAAAAAAAAAGAACCCTGATTTTACCACGTACGCTCTGAAACTGTGCACATCACACTTCATACCACTTCTATGAAAAAAAACAAAAACAAACAAAGAAAAGGTTACATGTAATGTTTTATAGGACACAAAAATGTAAAATAGTATGACAATAAAACATACATATTTTACCAAGGGGGAAACTGCAATATTGTCTCGAAAATTATCATTCCGCAGACAAACTGCCATATTAGTGTGGCTGGCACGTCAGCGTTCCACTTATCACAAAGCTCCATCTTGTCTGAACAGTGAACTGCGCATGTTTCTCTGACTGGACAGAGAAAAGTCACCCTGCAAGTTGTGTGTGTGTGTGTGTGTGTGTGTGCACGGGGTGGGGGTTCTGGTGGAGGCCATTTTTCAGTTTGAACTCTACAGCTGCCTGATCTGTACCCCCTGCACTCTGAAAATAACCTTCAGCTCCTTCTCTGTGTTCAGTCATTACAGGGCAGCAAATGTTTCCACAGGGCAGACCACGTCCTGCTGAGGAACACGTCTGTGTCCACACACACACACACACACACACACACTCATCACTCACACACACACACACACACACACACACACACATACACACACACACACACAAACACCCCCACCCACACACACACACACACACACACACACATACATACTGTACACACACACATCTGTGTGCACAGACACACACACACACACATTCTACATGCCATGGCCAGGTGGGAGGAGAACGGCAGCCTGGAGCCACTCAACAGGCGTATAATTGAAACAAGAGGCTCTTTGTGTATGATCGTGTGCGATTATGTGAGTGTGTGTGTCGTGTGTTCGTTTCGACACATTTACATGTGCCTCATTATATGTGAGAATTTATGTATGCATGCGTGTGTGTGTGTGTGTGTGTGTGTGAATTTATCCGTGCAAGTGAGAATTGATGTGTGTGTGTGTGAATGTGTCTGTGTGCGTGTGTGTGTATGTTCATGTGTCTGTATGTGTGTGTGTGTGTGTGTGTGTGTGTGTGTGTGTGTCTGTGTGCGTGTGTGTGTATGTTCATGTGTCTGTATGCATGCGTGTGTGTGTGTGTGTGTATGTGTGTGTGTGTGTGTGTGTGTGTGTGTGTATGTTCATGTGTCTGTATGTGTGTGTGTGTGTGTGTGTGTGTGTGTTCAGGGGTTGGCGGGAGTCTCTTCCCGCTCATAAGGGGCCTGGGAAGGTAAAATGGTGGATATTTTTCCAGCCTTTGCCATTCTCCATTTGCATTTGAATGGGAACAATGTTTGTCGGTTTTTGCCATCATTTTTAGAGCTGCGAAAAAAAAAAAAAATCACACTTGACTTTCTCTTCAGAGAGACCACTACAATTACCTTGAAAATAATAGTGTGATTATAGTCCTCATCCCCCCCAGTGCGCCATGTTAAAAAACATAATAGAGAAAACACTGCCATTACCGCGGATGCTAGCACTGATGAAAGCAACCGCCTCCAAAGTGTTCGCTAATCTTTCCAGTTCAGGCTGGCTGCACTACAGGGCCTAAGCACTGCTTCCAGCAGGTACAGACCAGAGACAAAGCTACTGGCCCTTTCGAGAGAGGGGGGGGAGACCTGGTCAAGGCTGATATCAGCGCACACGCGCACACGCACACACGCGGAGAGGAGTGTGCCATCCAAGCAGAAGGTGCTTCTCATTAAAGTGATCGGTGCTCAGCCAAAGCCGCTCCGGCAGCCCACCGCCCCAAAGCTGTTGGTCTTCGACCAGCGCGAACGCAGCCAGAGGCGGCGGCCATTTTGTCCATTTCTACACGGCAGCGCGCGCGCGGGGGGGGGGGGGGGGGGACTCGCGCGGATAAGTGACAGAACTGCAGAGGTGCTCAAAAGGAGGGAAAACCCACCTGGCAGAGAAGATCTGCTCAGCCTGTAGGCCGGGAAGGAAACGGTGAACGAGGGACTAATGTGGCTGACAAACGCGATGGCACCCAGAGTCTGCACAAACTGACGCCGTCCATCCTCGCCGCTCCGACGACAGGCAGTCACCGCATCGGCAGCCTGCTGGAGACGGTGTCACTTAGCGAGGGCGTTACGTGGGTGGACAGGTCTATAGATTTCCATAGAGCAGAGGAGCATTGCAGGTTAATCTTTCGCACAATGACACGGGACCTCATTTGCTTGTCTTTGGAAACATCTGCGTTTGTGAATGAACTGCAGCCCGGGTTCAGGCATATTGTTGTAGTAACTGCCTTTACTAAATCAAAGTGCTTGGCAGCAAAAGCTTGCTCTATTTCTAGAATTAATTTTCTTGTCATTTTGAACTCACATATGGACATTTTTACAGATGTTTTTTTTCTGTATTCACCATCTTGACTATAAACTATGACACATGCGTACAACCTTATGTTGCTGAATTTGTACCTGAAGGCTGAGCCATATGTAAATATGGATCTTTTTCTCCCACCACAATAAACTAAAGACGTTTTAAATAACAAAGGATAACATGTTGGAAGAGCAGTTGTCTGGCAGTCAGAGGGTTGCCGGTTCAATCCCACCCTGGGTGTGTCAAAGTGTCCCTGAACAAGATACCTAACGCCAAAATGCTTCTGACAAGCGGGTTGGTGCCTTGCATAGCAGCCAATCCGCGTTGGTGTGTGAGTGTGTGCATGAATGGGTGAATGAGAAGCATCAGTTTTGAAAGCGCTATAAAGGTGCTATATAAATGCCAACCATTTACCATTTGATTACATAAATAATTGTATACCCTCAAGGAACAGGATAGGTGAGTGTAGTTTGCGTTGCTTTTGAAGGATGAACCCAGACGTGCATCCAAGATGGCAAACGTTCGCCAACATATTCAAACGTTTTTCTGTTTTGCCACGTAAGCTAACAGTTTGAAAAGCTAGTGCGCGGCTAATAAAAGAGGGTGGTGATGAGGGGAACGAGGAGACAATTATTCGGGTGTAATAATACACTTTATCAATGTAATATCTGTTCTTACTTTTAAAAATAAATCACAGGTAAGCGACGAATCAGCTGGCTGACATTGCTAGACCTAGATCACATCCATTTGTATTAAAAAGCCGTTGGTGTCGGACTAAATGGAATGTTAATTTAAAATCGTTCCACAGTAACTGTTCGCTGCAAACAGAGTTCACCACTAACGTCTCACGTCTTAAACGCACGTCTCTTTGCGGCGAACGGATTCTTTAAAGCTTATGAGCTTGGTGGCTTGTTTATATTCCCGAGTGACGCCGACATCTGACAACGCATCACTCTCCAGCTCCCGTTACGTTAAATTACATTATTTATTTTCTTAGCAGACGCGCGTAGCCGCGGAACCTCACAACGCTTAAAACATCTTACATATGCTGCAACCCATTTATATGATTCAGGTTTAGTTCACGGGCAGAAAAAAAACAATCGCGATTAAAGCTCATTGCCTTGTGTTCAGGAGTAGGCTACAGCCCTCTCACCTGTACACCGTACTACAGGAACTCTCCTCGCGGTAGACACGTACCGTGTGCTTTCACCGGCACTGATATTTTTTTCTCCCTCCATTGAAATGGCGTATTTACATAATGTGCGGACGGCCGAGGTAATGGCTCTTTTATGTGCCAGACTCTCCATCTTTGGGTGAAAGAGAATGATGAATCTTCCGAGTACAAAGTGTACCCTCATTATCTGAGTCCCTTTTTCTCCACAGGCACCAAGGCAGGACGGACAAGCCTCCTACATTCAACAACAGAGCCCTTTCATTTGCATTAATATAAGAGGGGAAAAAGCACCGTTTCTTGGCCAGTCAGAGCAGAGGCATAATACACTACGCGCTGCTGTATGAAGCTAATGACTGGCTATTGAGGCAGGGAGTTATGCTGATCACAGATCCATCTCCCGACTTTCACCTCTGTGGCCGGGGCAAGCCAGGGTAAGCCAGGGTCACAGTGAAGTGTCCCTTTCCACAGGGGAAAATTAAATGAAGACACCAATTCTAGCTATTTCAAAGGCAAATAATTTGAATGAGTTAGATTAGCCAGAGTCAGATAACAGAAAAACGGCATTTCTCGTGTGACTTTAAAAGGGCAGGGCACAGGATGTTGACACTCCAGAGGTGGCTGTGGTGGTGATGGCCTGCAAGGAGGCTCGATGAGCTGGCCTGAATTCTGCATGTGCCCTGGCATGGTGCCCTGGTGCACGCCTGGCAGAGTGAGGGCTTTCTGAGTGGAGGGGGGGTGAGAGAGAGGGAGGGAGAGAGGGCTTTCTCAGTGGAGGGGGGGGAGAGAGAGAGGGAGAAAGAGAGGGAGGGAGAGAGGGCTTTCTGAGTGGAGAGAGGGGGAGAGAGAGGGAGAGAGGGGGCTTTCTCAGAGGAGGGGGGAGAGAGAGAGGGAGAAAGAGAGGGAGGGCTTTCTGAGAGGAGGGGAGGGAGAGAGATGAAAGTGGGACACGTGAAACAGAAGCTCTAGCGGGCGCATGGGAGTGGCCAGCTGCCCCTCTGCCCGCCTCTCTCTGGCTGCAGTGCATGCTGGGAGTCAGAGGGCTGAGGTTGCCGGGACACACGGTGTAGTCTGACCTTTCCCTGGCCCACAGTGAGAGGGATTGGAGGAGTTCTGCTCAACACGAGCAACACAAACGCCTGCTGTCAGCCCCCGCTACAAGCCCCTCTTCATCTGGCTGAGCGGAGTCTGTCCTTTCTGGCACTCTGGCCTGCCCTGTGTCCCTGAACCATGGTGCTGCCCCACACACACACACACACACACACACACACACACACACACTCTCTCTCTCACATTGCTC
>NC_083774.1:3387909-3390409 GCF_963514075.1 Conger conger | reverse complement strand
ACCGCCGGGGAATATCACACAGAGCGGCCTGGAGCAACGTGACGGCTCATAAAGCCAGCTCTGGCCGCAGGTGTGTGCAGAACACCCCCATATTTCCCAGGGGGGGGGGGGCCTGAAGTGGCGAGTTCGGCAGTCTCGCTGGTGTGTGGGGGGGGGGGGGGGCTCTCTTTGATAAAACGAGGAAAGGGGCACGGGCGTTCCCCGGCGGATATCATCCCGCTAAAGTAGCTCGGCTCGATCCGGGCTCTCACCCCCGATCCTGCCCCTCTGAGCCCCTCGTACGGGGCACAAACCGGGGCCCGGCCTGCCTTCCTCCACGTCCGACCGGCCGCGGGGGGGGGGGGCGGGGTGAAAAGAGCAGCCCGCCCGCCCCCCCCCCCCCCGTGTGGGCGATAAGCTGGACAAATGAGCGCTGCCCGCTACAACAGCTTGTGAACTCTCCCGCCGTCCGCTGAGGGATTACGGGAGCTCCTCCGCGCCCTGAACAGGCCCGCAGGGCACTCCCTGCGTGTCGCCCGGTCGGCTGCTGCCGCCTGAATGGAGCAGGGAATTATGGGAGAAAAAAAAGAACCTCACGCCTTAGGCTACTGTTCCCTACCTTCACTTGAATTTGGCCACAGACCATGTGGACCTTGCTCTGTATATAATGTCGTTGTCTTAACGATAAGGATAAACTGGACAGTGTGAGTGTGTGTGTGTGTGTGTCCACACACAACTGACGTCTGGACAGCGTTATGTGGATGTACACAAAGAGGACTGAGGTCTGGGTTTCATGCAGACAATAGAGGCTGGGAGCAGCAATCACCACTCTCACGATAAGTGCATATCTGGGTTTAATAATCGCCACCAAAGAATTAAAGGAAAAAAATTAAATAAAGAAGACATCAAATTCACAGGCCCCTCACACAGAGCGATAGAAACCGGCAGAGATTGGTTCTATTTTGGGTGCTTTGAAGGCTGGGAACTCAAACTGATCTCCCCTTACATGATTTTCGACAGCCAGCGTTTTCTGAAAAGTTCTGAAATCTTAATTTCCCCGCACCCTGGGTGGTAGATCTCTCTTCCTCGAGCGTTTGCTCCTAATTAGAGAGTGAAGTGCACCGAGGATTAGCCTGGAACTCACTCTCTCTCTCTCTCTCTCTCTCTATCTCTTTCTTTTTCCGGCACCATCTCCCTCCCTTTCTCTTCCAATTTCTCTTTCCTGTGGGGTGAAAGGCTTGAACATTCCAGATCAATTTCAGTCGATCAGTCCCGCGTATTTACTTTTCAAAAGTCATTAAAGAACGAGCTAATTTATTCCGAGAACGAGTGTCTTTGAGCTCCCCGCTGGAGGGGACATGTTTTTCGACTCCGTGGAGATAATTAAACTCCCGGGGCAGGCAGCACCCAGCCAGGAGACATCTGTTTACGCGCGGGGGCCGGGATGGATGGCCTTTTGTGGGGATGGTTTAAGAGCAGCCGTAACTCTGGGTTTCGGGAGCAAGCCGTGCCGTGACTTCCTGTGTCCTCTCGACAGCAGTGTGGCCTCCTCGGAGACCAGGGGGTGATGGATGGGCAGGGGCGATGCTGCACTTTGGGGAGACGAAGCTTCCGGAAGGACTCTGCGGAGGTCAGGTGACTGGTCAAACGTGCTGCAGGTGCGGCTGGGACAGGTGAGGGGGGGGAGGGTACTGACTAGGGCGGTGCGATATGTCTTATATTCATCGTCATGAACAAATTAATGGCTGTTCATTTACAGTTTGTTCATTAAAAGCATGTCGGAAATAATGTATTTACATTTTAATTTTTCAGTGGGCATTGGCTATTCATTGTCTGGGGTCTATGTTAACGGTGTACCTAAAGCAGAAAGACGTAAGAACTGTGCAATACTGTCAATATTTCTTTATTCATCGCAAGTCATATCATCATCGCAATATTGAACAACCTTATCGCATGTGTTCCTCTTGGCATGTGGCCCTGGTGCTCAGACAGTCGGATGTTTGAAAGGAGATATCGTTCTGCACGCGATGTTCCAACAGCCCAGATTCTCTCTCCACCGAGGAGGCAAGCGGACTGGTCGGACAAGCGACTGCTGAAGGTGCCCTTTCTGCACTGAGTTTACAGCATTTAAATTGAATGCAAATGTTCATTAATGTCAATGTTCAATAATCTCTGTAGCTTGCAGTTCCCTCCCTTGCCTTTTCTCATCAAAAATAACGTCACACATTTTACCATCGCCGATCAACGCACATATCGATTCATCTGCCATTCGGAATCTCCGTCCAGATGTTGAATATCACTCCACTTTCCAGTTGAGCAAAACATAAAGATTAAAACTAGCACTTTGTTCATGCAAAAGAGGGCAGTGCGCTTCCTGGCGGTCTGCACAGATGCAAAGTGTGCGACGCCTTTCTACCATGGGACAGGGGCCGACAAATCAGCCAGCCTTCAGGCGGAAAATACAAAACCACCGCAGACCGAAATCACCATTCCGCTTTCTTCCACCAATAAATCCTGATAA